>NW_025336197.1:811809-936809 GCF_004798865.1 Varanus komodoensis
CGCTTCTTATTTTTAATTGTTCAGTAACATGTGCAAAACTGATCTGAAGCTACCTAGTTGTGAATCACTGCCCCGATACCTGAGGCCTGCATGTGGTAAAGCCACTGCACAATAGAAACAAAGGGATGAATCCCTGCGAATCGGCTCTGTACTGCGGAACTCAACTTTCCTCAGAAATCAGACCAGCATGGAAAGAAGAAGAATTTCAAAGGCTCTTTGTTGTTGTTGGGGTTTTTTATAGCTTCAACAACAATATGTATTGGCAACATTTTACCTCATTTACCCCTCATGGTGATGTTGATTCTGCAGACATTTAATCCTAAGTTTAAACACATAAGTAGCCCCATATTGAGTTCAATAGATTATACGCCTCCATAAAGCTAACCATATGCTTAAGTGACATGCTGGGTTGGGGCCTGTTGCTGAGCCCTAACAGAAAAGCCCTTTATGCTGCACAAAAGAGCAGCTCAACCTGAATGTTGAAGCTACTAAAACAGGCATGTGAAGGGACAAGCCAGTGTGAATGGACCTTCTAATTTCTCCTGGGCTTTGGCATTGCAGCTGGTCAATATTGCAATGTAAACAAGTTGCTGGGAAGTAACACTTCATCTGCCTCGTGGGGCACAGTGACCCCTACCCTGATGCAGAACAAGGGATCATCACTTGTTAGATATTTTAAATGTATGATTATTGCATATTATTGAATCAACAGACTTACTTATGGAACTTGACCAGCCTTCCATACTATGTTGTACCTTAACTTGTTTTGGAACGAACCATTTGATGTTCTGTCTCAAGCACTAACATGCCCAATTTATTCATTATTTACTTAGGGCACAATCCTATGGCCCCCCAGCATTGTCTGGGAGGCCACAAGACTCTTGAGGTCCCATGACTTCAGACACGGGACTCCAAAGGCTCATCAACAGTCCCATCCCCTTTGCAGCCGCATGGAAAGAACCATCCCAGCTACTCCCCACCAAGTCACAACTGGGCCTTGGAGGAGGAAAACAAGGACATGGAAGGGAGAAGGGAGGGGAGGAGGCTGGGGCTGTGGGCTTAGGCCACTTCCACTTGGTGTTGAGCCTCCTTCCCTCCTCTTCCCTGACTTGAAATCCAGATGGCCAGGAACAGCCATAGCCAAAGCAAGGCATAGCAGTACAGATTGCCCACCCGCTGCCTCACACCAGGCTTGTGATGCATACACACCTGCTCCGGGGGTGACAGGTTTGCATCCTACAAGATCTATGCATCACTCCATTTCAGAACAGTGAATAATCAAAGAGCACAATATGGTAAAAGCAAAAGCAGACTTCTTGGAAAAAGTATTTTTGGGTGAGGCCCAGGACAAGAAAATGAGGCAGGCATATCCAGAGAAATGAAGCCACTACACTGAAGACTCTTCTCTGGGTGGACACCAGGCAGGCCAAAGGTCCATGTGCAGCTGCCAGCAACATGCCTTCAGTGGCTTGACAGGTTGAGAAGGAGAAAGGCACTCTCTCAGGTCTCCTGGCCCAGAGTGTTTTAGTAGTGCCCAAACCTTCAAGCTGGCCCAGCAGCAAATAGGTAGCCAGTGCAGTTCCCTCAACAAAGGAGTGGCTTTGCTGAAAAGGAGCAAAGCAGCTGAGCAGTTGCATCCTGCCCTGGGTCTGGCTTCTGGACCAGCTTCAGGGCAGCCCCACAAAAAGGGCATCGCAGTAATCCAGTCCTGAAGTTACTACTGCCTGTTCCTCAGTGGCCAAACAATAGATAGTCTTGCATTTTCTCTTCTCTGGAGAGCTTTAAGTTTGCTATAATGGTGCCTTCACTGCATAATTCTAGTTGCATTTCAGCAGAACCTGCTGCTACAGAACAGTATAATAGGGTTTTTTGGTTCATTATATCCATGAAGAACTTCAGGCCCAGGGCACCCCAGGCTGGCCCTTCGGGGTTCTCCAAGTGGCCTCTCCTCCTTCTTCTGACCCTGCTCCCTCGCTATGAACCACTGATTGTCTGTGTAGCTCCCAACCCCTGCGCTGAAGTCATGTGCACACTGAATGCCTGGGGAGGCCAGTGGGCCTGGGCCTCATCTGAAAAGTGATGCCTACATCAGGTGGGATTGCTGAGCAGGTGAAGAAAGCCCAACCCTAAACCAAAAGGGAGCTCAGCTCTTGAACATGGATAGATTCATGTGCATGGAGGAGGCTGAATGGCAAAGAAACTTTGCAGTTTCACAGCTACCTAGTGAAGGATGAGAACCAGCCCACCTTGGAAAAGAAGGGGGCCTTTTCAGAGTTTGGGCAGGGTGGGTGAACTGAAATTTCTTGACCCAGTCAGGAGAGGACAGGTAAAGTGTGCAGACCATTTACAAAGTGCCTGATATCCCCATCATCTTGCTCTCGTGCAGCAAGAACCGCCCTAAGAGTATGATCAGGAAATTTACTGAAAGGGAGGAAAGGAGAGGAGATTTCAGTTTGGATTCAGCTTTTCACATGGGCAGATGCTTCTCCTGCTCTCATGAAAAATACCACTTAGATTTATGTTATTCTGCAACCTAGTACATTTTAATTTAAGAGCTGAATTTCTCAATTTTGTCCGAGTCTGCTGGAGAGGGAAAGGAGAAGGGAGTGACCTGCCCACAACACAAACATACAATTGTGCAATTAGCTCCTTCTCGAGATGCTGCACATGCTGGATGCGTAAGTGTTGGGGTGGGTCCATGAGGCAGGTGGACATTGGATCTGGTTCCTCATTACCATCAGATACATGTGTGAAGTAGTCCATGTGAGCGCCTCTTATAATAAAGGTGAACAAAGAGATATCACAACTGCAAAAGTAATCACACATTTGCAAAAGACATGCCTCCTCAAAATCTGTGTGTTCCCTGTACCAATGTCCAACCTCCGCTTCTCGTCTCTGAAAGGTGACTTGGAAAAATAGGTAGTGAACTATCCTGCCAGATGAAACCAGAACTGCGATCATGGTGCTTTCCCCAAAATAGTTCATACAAAACTGCACTGAGAAGGATTGACTTCTCATGCCTCTTTCCTGAATATGAGAACTTTGCAAATGTTGGTAAATTCATATTGGAAACAAAGTGAAATGAAATTCTTACCCAGCTGCACCAACCAGATTTCAAGAGGTGCAGCTATTCCCAGCTTGGAGAGGGCCAGGATGTAGCTGCATGAGAAAGGTGAAGAGCAGGTCAGAGAAAAAAAAAAAAAAAAAGCAAAGGTAGCTGTAATTTGTCACTAATATAGTTGAACACACAGGGATTCAGACCCAGACTTCTAGTAGCTAAGCAGTGAAAGCCCAGCTCCTGGATGGATCTGTCATTTTTAGCTTCTTTAATATACATTTTCTTTAAATTCACATGTTCTTTTCCCCCCAGATATGGAGAACTTTGCAAATTTTGATACATTCTTATTGAAACAGCACTGAAACGAAATTCTCACCCATTTGTATGAGAAGCCTTATATATCTGATAACACTGTTCCTAAACTTCTTAATCATGCATGGACCCTATTCAGAGGAAGTTGCATTGGTCCACACCCTTGGACCGTTGTTACCTTATTGTTATACATTCTAAAGATGCCCTGAGACTGAAAGTCAGTTCCCACAGAGAAAGGAAAGGTGGAAATTATGGGACATGTCCATTGCGCAGTTGCTTCCATGCACATTGGCAATGGAAAGCATCTCATAATAAAGTCTCAAACCCCACTGACAACAGAGCCGAAGAACACCAAATTCAATAAGTGATGTCAATATTTCTAAGCATGGATGGGGATATTGCTATTTATGCATTTGGCTATGCAAATTGTGCAACTCAGGTTTTCTCTGAGGGGGTCTTTGTGTGACGGCTTTCCAAAGTGGCCTTCCTACCGTAGCACCCCATTGCTAGGGTACCTGAATGGGCCAGGAGGAGGGGGAGCAAGACATAAATTTCACTTTACTACAACATCAACTACACTCTGGAGAGAAATGTCTTACAATATTAGTGTCTTCGGAAGCATGGCCATTAAAGCGAGCACAGAGGGAATCACCCATCTGCACAGGCTCCGAGTAAGAGCTCTGCTGCGGAGCTGAAATGCGGACTGATGTTGCTATTTAATGTGGCTTCTAGCAAACTATGAATAAAACTCCCAGCTGACAAAGTTAGTCTACCAGTTTTGAAAGTTCTTTGCGTAACCGGAGCAGACAGTGCTACCGTTTGGCCTTTTAACTCTCCAGAGTGGCAAGACAAAGAACAAACAATGGCAGGCGCTGAACCAAACAAGTGCAGCCATTTTCTGCTTCACAGGTGCCACCTATTCACTGCTGGGTTTCCAGGTGGGTATGACTAGGTAGACGCAGATATGGACAAGAGGGTTCAGCTTCCCTCTGACTGTGAATATTTCCTGTGCATTTGGTTAAGGCAGGAGCAACTACTTTTGCCAAGGGTGCTTTCCCTCACAAGTAATCTGCCAAGGGTTGTATGGTGGTCTGGGTGAGTGGACCACAAAGGTGGTGGTGGGCAGGACTCCTTTGTTCTTTCATTGCCCACCATCCCCGTCTCATCTGCTGTGGCTCTTTTATCTCTCTCCTGCTTCCCTCCATCCTGGCAAGCTGTTGGAAAAGGAACAGGTCACTCTTACCAGATATCTGAATGTACTGAAGGCTTTTGAAATTAGTCCAAGGGCTGAAGTTGCCCATCCTGGGTTAAGGGAATGGAGATGATTTTCATCAGCCAAGTGTCTGGCATTACCTCCTTCCAGAAGACTAGAAAAGACACCCAGCTTGCCCAGAGCTCAAGAGCAGCAGCACTAAGATACAGACTTCCATCCTTGCTGTATTAGCTCATGAGCAGACAAGCCGCAAGCCCATCACACCAGTGGGGAGCAATTCAGAGTAGGAGGCTGGGTGGGGAAGGGAGGTTTGGGTAGGTAGATTAATTCCGGGTAGTTGATACAACTAGAAGCCTTTGCAGCCACCTACGAAGCTCTTAGTGCAGCTTTGGCAAAAAGGAAGGAGGGGGGAGGGAAAAAAAGAAAATAAGAAAAATCAGATATTTAAGTATCATTTTTTTCATCCTAAGGACCTGATTCAGCAGCAGGGGATAAACTGTAAAAGATTTGCTGCAGTTCCAACACCTGCTCGATCCTTGCAATCAAGAAAATAATTTTTTTCAATGGTGCTTTATTAGGTTGCTCTCTATGCTGGAATTTGAGAACTGAAAAAAGATGTCTTCGAATGGGTTTTCTTTGGATATCCAAAGGAGGAGTTGATTTGCTGTTCCAAATTAGATGTACGGTTTAGTCTGGCCAACAGCTGCAAAGAAGTCTGATGAGTAAGTGTGTGCATTTTTACCTAACTAGTCCTTATTCACTCTTGTATGTCCTGTTTGTGTTCACCCTTTGCACACTAATATTTTAGATTGAGAAAAGTCAGTACAAATTGAAGCTAGCGCTAATTTATTTTCCGAGTCATTTTATGCATGTTCTGTACACCCACTTTTATGCAAATACCCTGGATGAAATCCAGACCACCAAAATAGTAAGCTTGTGGTAAATGAGAATCTTGTTTAATAGGGTATACCATGTATTCTGGAAGGAAGTCAGAGAATTAAAAATTGGGGGCAGTAAAAGTTGAGATAAGAATATGCTCTACATTTTAAATTGCTTTAAGTCTAAGATTGTATTCAGATGATCCTCCAAGTCATATTTTGGAGGATTAGAAATGAGTTCCCTCCTTTCCTTATCCAGTTTTTGTGTATGAGAGGAGATGAAGTGCTTCTAACCTTGGTTTGCAACAACCGCAGCTTTTCATTTACAGAAAATATGAGAAACTGTGGTTTGCATAAATTGATGGAATCCATTCATATATTGGAATTTAAAAATATGTATTCTGCCATTCATTAAAAAAATCTGGCTAACAAAAAATAAATTTAAACACATACACAGAAGTGGGATCCAGACTAGAAACAGTACAGTAGTCCCACTGGAATCAGTGGGGCTAAAATTAGTCTCCTGGAAGTATTGCTAAATCTGGAGTTAAACCAGTATCAGAAAGACCAGATTTAAGAATTAAAACCAAATTAAAACCACTAAGCAACAACAAAGTAGCTGAAAAACAGTATCTCTAGGGCTCACCAGGACTCACATCTCAAAGGACTTCAAAGACAGCCATGCTTGTACCAAACTGAAAAAGCTAAACGATGGATTATGTTAATGTTGGATGGTATATTCATTCTGTCTTTGGTTTTTCATGTTTAAGAAATGGATACACAGGTGTGTCTGTGTGATCGGAGCAAAAGCAGGTATGTATAATAACTGTGAAAAGAGAAAGAGAGAGCAACTGATTCCTGAACTTCCATTGCTGTAACTGGAAGAATATTGTTAGATGAGGAAAGTCATGCTGCCAAACATGTTGTAGTCCTGATTATAATTTCAGCACACACAAAAACACTCAAGGCATGGAAAATTAAATCTTCATTGACAAAAACCTGTTGAGAAAATAAAATATTGATCTTGCTTGTGAGACTTTTATGATAGTCAATTAAATTAGTACAATACCTTTCCTACTAGTAAAATAAGAGTGCCATTACTATATGGAAATACAATGTTCCATAATATTTTTATTGTGAGACAGGGAATACCTCTTACAGCCCACAGAAGTACAGTTTAGACGTGACTATAAAGTTAGTTGTGACCCATAAACAGCAGAGATATATACATCTTAGATATAGCTCCTCAGATCAGTTTTAAGAAAAATGCCTTGCTCTCTGAGCAGCAGCGGAATGTAGAATCATTTAGAAGATCATTTCTCATCATTCCTTCCACAGCGAGTAACAGTGTAGCATAATTTGAACATGTTAATTGAAATGTAGGCTTGCTATTTAGAGTCAAGGCCTTTCACTAGGTACTTGGAATACAAGCTTGGTCCTGCCCAGTGGTTTAGCTGGGCCCGGGTTCACTGGGACAAAGCCCCAGCACTTTTGAGTAGCATGAACATTAATGAAATCTTCCACCCCACTCTGCATTCCCTGTTCCCTGTGAGCTCAAGCTGCAATCCTCACAGTAGCCAAGGGAAAGATTTTCCCCACAGCAACAGTATATAGTTATGACTTCTGAGCTATCTCTGTTAGCAAGGCTTTTTGGGATGGCCTAGTCTTGAAAGAGCAATTCAAGCTCAGCAGCATGAAAGTC
Source organism: Varanus komodoensis (assembly GCF_004798865.1). Lineage (NCBI taxonomy): Eukaryota > Metazoa > Chordata > Lepidosauria > Squamata > Varanidae > Varanus > Varanus komodoensis. The sequence continues at coordinate 818,973 of NW_025336197.1, forward strand.
CTGTTTCTGGTGGAGAGGAAATCTGCTAGAATGAGTGTGTTGATATGGATTGCAGCTGCCTTCATTTCTGGCTTCTCCTTGTGGGCACGACTATGAGGATGAGCACATATCATGCTGAATAGCTGAGGTTCAAATTTAGTACTATACCACAGATCCAGAGTCAGTAAGACTTAATGTGGATGTATGGAAACTAATGGCACCAGAAATCATTCCTGACTGTTTTAAGTTCCTTTCATTTCAATGAGTGTACTCTGGGTTGGATCAAACCCTCTGCCAGCAATCCAAAATGATCTGAGTATGACTCTGGCTGACTAATGGCAGGAGATGTAATTTTAAACAGCAGAGATATTCTTTGATCCCAAAGGAGGCGGTAGCTATATTGTCTACAACTACAGCAGCGGCATACCTAAAGCGGCAAGATGTATGGACAGCCACCATCCTGTGGGTGGTTAGTGCATGTAGTGAGGCTGCTGCTTGGGTCCTGTCCTCATCTCAAAGCTTACCAAAACAGCACAACAACACAAGAAAAGCCATGCTGGATCTGACCAATGGCCCTTCCAGTCCAGCACTCCCTACGCATAGTGGCAAACCAGCTGCTCACAAGATGCCTCAGGCAGGATGGGTGCAAGATGTCTGCCTGTCCAAGCTCCTCAGCAACTGGTACATGCAGGCATGCCGCCTCTGGGACTTGAGGAAGCCCATAGCCAGCAAGGCTAGTAGTCAGCACATAGGCAGTATCCTGATCTCATGGAAAGATGACATCTCTGAGGTCTTTTGATATTGGCAGATATTGCATGGCTGTGGATACAAAAGCTCAATCCAGACAAGACGGAGGTCCTGCTGGTAGGTGGTTTGAACTCCTGGGTATGTGACTTGTATCTTGTCCTGAATGGAGTTGCACTCTCTCTAAAGGACAGGGTCCGCAGCTTGGGAGTGCTCCTCGACCCAGAGCTGACTTTGGAAGCTCAAGTGTCGGCGGTGGCGAGGAGCACTTTCCATCAGCTTCGGCTGATCCATCAGCTGTGTCCCTACCTGGAGGACGACTGCCTAGCGACAGTGATGCATGCATTGGTTACTTCCTGGTTGGATTTCTGTAATGCGCTCTATGTGGGGCTGCCCTTGAAGACAGTCCGGATACTTCAGATGGTGTAAAATAGAGCAGCCAGGTTGCTGATGAGGACTGGGTGTTATTCTCATATAACCCCAGTCCTCTACCAGCTTCACTGGCTTCCCATCAAAGTCCGGGCTCAATTCAAGGTGTTGGTAATTACTTATAAAGCCCTTAACGGCTTGGGACCCGGATACTTGAAGGAACGCCTGCAGCCATAATTGCTCTCCCACCCCTTGAGATCGGCAGCAGGGGCTCTCCTCCGGGAGCCTTCCGTAAGAGATATCAGGAAGCAAAGTACCCGGAGGAGGGCCTTCTCTGCGGTGGCACTAGCGCTGTCATTATTTGTTTTTCGGTGCCAGGCCAAGACCTTTTTATTCAAACAGTATTTTAATAATCTTTAATATTTATAGTTTTAATTATGCAGCCAGTGTGTTTCCAAGTTTTAATTTTAATTGTACTTTGTAATTCTATTTGTTTATTTATCTGTGTTGTAAGCTGTCCCGAGGCTGTGTAGCAATGAGGATGAAATACAAAAACTTTAAATAAATAAATAAAACTGGTTATTTTTGTCAATGTGGAGCTGCTTTTAGTATAGATCAGGATCCACCAAACCCTACACAACCCATGAGCCACTGATCTTGGCCTGTCAGATGCTCAGCAACCACCCCATAGATTAGTTAGTGCACAAAACAGGTTTATTAAAATCCTGATGCTTTTCTGTACATATTGGAGGGGTAGCTAAATGGACCCCTGGGCAGTAAAACTCTTGCAGCAAGGGGATCATGTGCTCCTTTGTATGTGAGGTTGCCCTTGGCTTTTACCATTCTGGTCTACCCTAGTAAAAGAGTAGGACTAAAAGACTGCTTTGCTTAATTGTCTTTATCATAGTATAGTCAAGAGCAGAGTTCATATTTGCAGTATCTACTTTGTTTCCTTTTCTTGAATCTCAAGGGTCTAACAATGAGGGTTTACCAGGTACAAAATGGTACACAAGATTAAATTTAGAATTAAGGAGCAAGAAGTCCAGACATAGTTTTCCGCACCAAAACTGAACACTTACAAAAACACATTCCTGGTGTCCATCTCCACCCCCACAAAGCCTTCTTCATCCCAGGAACTTAACCTAGAGAAGATGTACTGCAGGGGAATGTATGTTGTTGATATTATGAAACAATGTGGAGACAAAAAACCCTTTGCTAATCTGCTACAAATCACCCAGGGATATCCCAATCTATCATCTGCCTACCTTTGTTTTAAAACTGGGTAACCTTTGTAGGCTTTGTCAGCATTAAAAAATGGCCTACACTTGTCCCAGAGAGCAAACGCTTATAAATAGGACTTCACAGTCTATGTCAACAAGAGGGACATTTTCAGTTTAGGTCATTTGCAAATGTTCAGCTAAGAACATTTTGGAATAAGATTTTTATTTTTAAAGCAAGACCAATGAACACTTTGGGATTTGTCTTTTGAAAAGGTCTGGTTTTCAATGTCAAGTAACATTTTACCCGGTTTGTAAACTGGCCAGTTCGCACTGCAAAATACATCCTCTGTCTTTTGTGTCCTCCCTTCCTTTTCCAGATATGTCCAATCCAAGTGTGTGCATGTGCATGTTTTAATGAACTGTTGACAGGTATTTCCCCACCAAATTTAACTCTGGAGTAAATTTGTCCCATAAGTAGAACAAGAATGCAGAGGTGTATAAGGATATGTTCTCCTTAGAATAAAGCACCAAGCTCTAATTCTTTCCTTCCTTAATCAGAGGCTTACAAAGCAATTGGAAAATATATTTTAAAGTTCTAATGCTATGATTTAAACTTATGAAATAACCATTAAAGCAAATTTGAAATGGTCAGCTAGTCACCTTCTGTACCATCTTCTAGATTCTGTGTCTGAGTTAATCATCTGCTCTGGGCATGATCCATGCCTCAGTTAAGGGTTAGGGAACTGTGCCATAGAAGTATCCTACCCTGAAGCTCCAAGGTCTTCACCTGGGACTTGCTTGGTCTTAACTAGCGCTGTGCATGAATGGCCTCATGAAACTGGTCACTCTGTTTGTGGACCGAGAATCGGGGGGAATTATTATCACCAGTTTCTTCAGGGATTGTTATGAATGGGTGTGTAGCACAGCTGATTCCTCTTTCCATAAGGGTTTTTGTTGCAGTCTTGGTAGCCTGGATAAGCCATCCTGAGCATCATTCAAGGGCACGGAGGGAATGAGAAAGTGTTCACCCCACAATGTTGAGGACCATTTGGAGAAAATTCTGCAGATTGGCCTTTTATTTCTAGAGGGATAAGAAAGGTAAAACCTCAGAACTTTCCTGAAAAAATATCTATTGAGAAATTTTGCCCTAACTCTGCTTGATATTCTTCAGGATGCAGCATCTTCTTCCGGGTCTTCCAAGTGTTAAATTTCTGAGTGGTGAGTATGAATCTTCTCTCTACTCTGGAAGCCTATAATAGTGCTACTTTCACAAAAGCCCCAGAGCAGTTGTGGGGATGCAGCAATGTGCCCAGCTCCAAGGAAGAAGTGCCAAGTTCCTGAAAAATTTCTTCTGTCATAAAAGAGGCTTTTATTTCTTCTTCCTTATAGTTTATTTTTCAATTTCTTTCAGTGGTGTTTTGGAACTTATCTAATCACTGTGAGGTAGCCAAGGCTGTGGAGTTTCCCTCTCGTTCTCTTAGGCAGTTCTCCATGGCCTTGTTGCCTCCCAGACTGTCTGCACTTCCCAATCTGAAAAGCCCCATGGGCCGAATGAGCTCATGAAGTCATCCCTGGGCTTCCAGAGAGGTGACTGCACAAGGAAAGACAGCACTCCTGTGCATATTCTTCAGCAGCCTTATAAGGAAGATTAGCCCAGGAATTGCGACCCATGAGAATTTCACCAAAAAATTCTGCTCCTTTTGAGAAAGCAATTTCTTTTCTATCAAGTGGAACGAGAATCATCAGGGGAACAAAATGAGAGAAATTCAACACAGCTCTAGCCTTAACTTCCTGGTAAGTGTGCTTGGGATTTGATAACAAAGGTGATTATTTTTTCCCAAATAATTCATATGACCGCACAATAAAGTAAGCACTGTAGAATTCTGTGTCTGATTAAAGGAAGTGCTTAGCTAAAGCAAGATACCTCTTGAAATCAAACCTGTCTTGGATTGAATGGTCTGTAGCCCTGCATTCTTTCTTCCTAGTCAGTCAGTCACTCTGTCCTCAAGAAAGTGCCACACCAAGGGGTCAGGGCTGTGAGAAAAATTCAAAGTTTCTTTCCAGATTGGCAGTGCAGGGCAAATTATACTGGGGCAAAGATTGTGTTATGAACATTGGTGCAATTTGATGATGCACAGGAAAAGGAGTAAACATTTTTAATGATAGTAGTTAGCAATAAGTGCAGAGCAGACTGAGGAATTCAGCACAGATTAAAGAAGATTTATCTGTCTGCCATTCATAAAGACCTCTGCATATCTCATAGTATCTTAAGCACACCCAAAAATATGTTTAAGTCTTTGCTGAGACGGCAACTCTGTTAACACTGACCACACAGGTGCTGCATGAAGAAAGGGATCCCTTTAACTGTACATTGAGAAACAGCATGGACTAGTGGTTAGATTGTTGGACTGGGACTCAGGAGATATGGATTCTGGTCTCTATTGGGCCATGAAGCGCTCAGTGTTGTTGACTCGCAGCCTAATGTAATTCACAGGGTTGTTGTGGTGAGTATAAAACAGAGAGGAGGAATATGAAAGTACCCTTGCAGAAAAAGGAGGGATACAAGCAAGCAAGCAAGCAAGCAAGCAAGCAAACTTTCTAAGAACCAGAGAAATAAGAGGAGTCTTTTCTCTCACCTGCTTCTTTCCAAAGTTACTCTTGTGTGGTGTCCATCTCTCTTAAAGCAGAACACAGAAAGCTGCCGTATTTATTTGTCTAGCCCAGCTGTGACTTGGATCAACCAGCTAGGGGCTCAGAAAGAAGTCTCGGTACACAACCATTTTAACTGGAATTGCTGGGGATGGAACCATCGATCTTCTGCACATAAAGCAGGTGTTCTACCCCCGTGCTCTGCCCACCCCCCACCTGCCTTGGGTGTTCTGCGTTAGGCCAACCAACAGTTCATCTATCCCAGTATGAAAACACTGAATCATCATGTTGCTTGGGTATTCTAAGGCAGTGTTCTTTGCTAGTGGTGGTGTGGTCACCAAAATACAAGAAAAGAAAAGAAAAGAAAAGAAAAGAAAAGAAAAGAAAAGAAAATGGATTCTATGGATAAAGCCTGAGTTCCCCTGCATATAAACTCAATGAATAAAAATAAATTTATTTTCCTTACATTCAGCTGCACACTGCCTCAGCAAAGCTCCATGAACCAAGCAGGACTTGAATTGTCAGTGTTAGGCTCCAAATTCATACATGGAATGTATTATTCATCCAGTGCCTCTGAGCCAGTGGGGAATGGGCAGCTTTAGGAGCTCCAGGGGCCATTTTTGTCTCCACCTCCATGAGCTGCTCCTACAGAGAGCTCCCTCTCTCCAATTTCCCCGAATTCCTTTTTTATTTTATTAAATTTGGGTGCAGTGGGGAGTACTGCCTGCCCCTGTCATTAAAGCAGATGCCACCTGAACAATCCTGCTGGATCAGAACAAGAGTCTCTCTATTCCTGCATCCCAATGAGACCAAGCAGATGCTCTGAGAAGCCCATGAGAAGCACATGGCGTCTGCTGCTCTTCTCTTGTTGCCTGCAGCCACTGGTACTCAGAGGCTTTCTTCCTGGGAACCAGCACAGACCTATCCTGATTGCTAGCAGCTGCTAGTGACTCATGGCCAGTGGAAGTGATGACTGATGTGATGATAGCCATGAATGAATAGAAACTATTGATGATTAGAGTCACTGCTAGTTCCTGAAGACCAGCAGCCCTTGACAGTCATGACAAGTCATTGCTGACTAGTGGCCATTGATGGCCTTCTCCTTCTAAATCCACCTGAGCTAGTGTCTTTTACCGCAAGCTGTGGGATCAAATTCCAACAATTAATAAAGATTGTGGGGTGGACATAACAACTGCCTGCCACTAACAGAAGGGTTTTGTTCCTGGGAGGTGGCTCTGCCCAAGTTTGGAGGTACCCCCCTCACAGCACAGCTCAGCTGATCCAAAAGGTCTCCTGACATTCTCTAGAACTTTTATGGGGCTAGAGGGACCTCTGTGGGGAGGAGAGGGTGCAGAAGCCCACTTCCACCAGCCCAGTGCATAATTCCTAAATCCGGATCCAACCTGGTATGCAGAAGTGTTTTCTTTGCTGTCCCGATTGTGTGATATAGGCCATGCTTCTAGGAATGTGAAAATGTGGTGTGCGGATAGGGCAGGGAAGTTCAGCTTCAGGAGGTCAGGGGGGCATTTTGCCTGATAGATCAGACACGGGCAACCCCCACTTCCCCATAAATGCTGAAAACAGGGGGAAATTAAAACAAAGACAAACAACACCAAGACATTTGCTCCAGGTGAAGCTGCTGGAGCAAATGCCAAAAGGCTCAAAATTAGCCTGCAAAGAAACCACCTTTGACTGTTTGTACACTCCATGGCAGTTTCAGATGCCATTTTCTTTTCAAAAGAAGTTCCGTAGATGTGGGGCATATCCTTGGGTGTTGCAGGTGGCAGAGAGTTGTGGGAGGCATATGTGGCCCGCAGGTGACATGCCCCTGCCCCTGACATAGAGGGCTGGCTTCCTTCAAATCTTCATCTCACCTCTGGCCTTCAAATGGCCTTACGGTCAGATGAAACAATGATCATATTGTTCAGTGGAATGGCATTTTGTCTCATCACCAATTTCCCTTAAAAGATGAACCACTCAGAGATGAAACATGCTCATTTGCCAGTAATTACCAAAATGAAAACAGGCATGGCTGTACATATCATGAGAAAGCAAGACTCCCTGGAGAAAAAAATCTTACTAGGAAAACTGCAAGGCAAAGAAAGAAAAAGAAGACGAACTACGAGATGGATTGACTCCGTTAGGACATTGTGGAGGGTTTTCATTCACAGAGTTGCCAAAAGTCAGAGATGACTTGATGGCACATAGCAACAACAATGGTCATACAGTCATATTGACTTCACAAGAGTAACTTGATGTGAAAAAATTGATTAATATCTGATGAAGCAGCCTGTGGCCCACAAAAATTTATGTCATAATAATTGTATTTGTCTTTAAGGTGATGTGATCGTCTTTGTTGTTTTTGCTGCCAAAGACAAAGGGAAGTACCCAGTTCTAGGAAAAATTGCTTTTTTCAAATTGCTTCTTTGATTGTTCATTTCAACAAAACAAAACCATAAAAAAGAAGAGAAGAAATACAATTTGGCGGCATAAATTGAAATGACTAATTTTCTCTAGGCACATATGAAATATGTACCTACAAATCTATGTCATATTTGAAAATACAGGTATTAATAAAACAATTAAGCATGAACTTCAGGAAAGACAGACCCAATATCCATATACTTATCCATTCACAGGTAGTGTCTAAATGCCACCTGTTCAAAAGTTGCAAGCGTTGTTAGGTTCTCCATCCATTGTGCTGGGCATCTATCATTCCAATGTTATAACCTTAGGTTTCCAAAGGGTGTGGAAAATAACAAAATCCAGCGTGCTTACGTATGCCGCCTTTAGTGCGATGCCAATAATATTTGCTGGCTCAATCACTATTGGTGTTTTACTGTCGATTGTTTACACTTAATTTATGATAGCACTAATGCCAAATTTAACATTGCTCTAATACAGCTACCTTTCTGGAAGTTGACATTTGATTAAATATTTCTCTTAGCACTGGCACTGGGCAGCATGAATGCATTCTGTATCCAGAAGAATACCATTTGCCATTCCATTTTTCTATTTTTTCCAGAAAGTGCATTTGAATTTTGCCTGGCTCTATCATTCATTCCATAGAATTAATTTCTCATTTCAGTTAAAGGCCCTGGATGTTTTCGCACATGCATGCTTCACAAAAATGCAGATCATTTGGCAGGGGAAAAAAGGTTGAAATATCATGAGAATGCAGATACTGTGAATAGTTAATGCTCATTCATATAAGCTTGATGTATAAGTAGATTTGTCAAAAGCGTGCTGGATTTCAGAATGGCTGCCATCATTTTGAGGTTACAATTCAGAAGTGACTAGCAACAGCATCTAACCTGAATTGCCGCTTTTTCAGATTCCAGCTGTTGATTTTTATCAACCTTTGATTTGTGTAATGCAAAAAGAAAGGTCTCTGGCTCTTATGCCTGGCCCATCACGAGCGATTTGGAAAGCTTTCACTGCAAGATTACAGAGTCATATTTTGAACTACATTTATAGCTAGCCATTAAAAAAAAAAAGATGATGAACTTTTGGGTATATGAGCATTTTCCCATGCTTCTTCTATTTGATAAGGAAGCATGCTTGTGTTTGGGGTTTAGAGTATCCATCACATAACCAGATTTTGTAGGATATAAACAGCTAATTTTCCCAAGTAGCCAAACTTGCTCTCACTTACATGTAGCCATTCTTCAGCTTTCTTATATGATGAGTGGTACTGAAGATAGCTTCTGCGCCTCTGCTCTTTCTATTGAGCCATGGGACATACTGTTAAGGAAAGAGGAACTTGTGTATCCTAAAGCAACCCCAGATAGCAGGCCTGGCAGAGCTCTCTGGCCACCTGCAGCAGAAGACTTTGTGCTCTCAGCACACCACTGAAACATCAACAGGTGTTGAGGCTTGCTCAGGCAAGTGCTATGCAGTAACGTAGCTGGCAGGGCTCACCAGGGCAAGAGCCTCAAGTGGCCATGGCCTCTCTGGACTCGGACTAAGCTAGGCATGGACTGGGCTGGGAACAGGTGAGTGGTACCATTTGCCACTGCAGGTTGCCTGGGCTCTCCAGGCTAGGGCTGGCCTGAAGATGGAGAAGCAGCACAGTTCACTGTTCTAGCTCTGCTGCCTCACCTGGACCTCTGAATCAGCCCTGCCAGAAAAGAACGGAAATGGGACATGTCAGCAGTGCTGTATGGATGCTTTGCAGGCCTGTTCCAGTCCATGAACAAGCATTCCCATTCATTTCTGATCACTCCAGAAACCACAAGCTTCCCATGGGACTTGCAAGCCTGTGGGTAGCAATGGATCCTGCCCAAAGTTGACATGAATTTTAGGCATACAAGGAAAATGGCCCAGAGTAACCCTGTCCAGCCCTGCCTTTTCCTTGTCCTCAGAAAACCCTTTACATGGCAATGCTCGCAGAGGTGTTTATAATGCACTACTGCAAAGGTAACCGTGCAGGCTGAAGAGGTGGGTTTGAGGTATTTGCTGCATTATGTTTGGTCAAGCATCTTTTCCATGTTTCACTATACACCAAGGTGCCAATCTAGCCACGCAGAGGTTAAAACATAATTTAGGACCACTTTGTTTCTCGGGGCCTTTTCAGCAGACTGTTTGGGTCTTACAGACCACAATGGGTACAGAATCTATCACGTCATTCACCAAACACAGACCCTGCCTCCCATGAAAATTGACTGTTGGTGAACTAAAAATGTGCTTTTGAAACAGGAGTAAAAAGCAGATCTGCATTTGGAGTAAAGTTAGATTTTGTGACAGAACTAGGCAGGGAGAAGACGGCTCTGGCTGAGAAACAGGGCCTCTTTTGGACAATTGTAAACAATGTTCTGCCATGGACCAATTTCTCCCTCTCCTTCTCTTTCTCTGCAAAACAACTGTTGGGGATGTCCCTCAAATCTGGCTAAAGATTGGCTAGCTGGCATGTAAGGTAAAGCAGAAGCCCATGCGTGCCAGCCTTATATAATTGTATTGTGCGACTCCTGGTCCATCTGCAGAATAATGCTGCACCTGTCAGTTGCTTTGCTGGGGAAGGGAAAGGGTTGGGGAAAAATCTGCCTCTGTTTTTTCCTCCCTCTGGTATGCTCTTTTTTCTCTCAACAGTCCCATTATATTTCATTCTACTTTACTACCACTGCAGTAAAAAGCATAACATAGGGCAATAATATGACTCATATGTGGCACAGCACTTGCCTGCTCCTCTATATAGGTTGTGAGCATTTGTCTGTCCTCCCTTCTTCATGAGAAGTTTGTGGTACTATCAAGAAATGGAAATCATTGAACCCAGCTGTTCGTGAATAAATACAATCATGAAACAGGTGTTTTTAATATTCTTTTGATTTAGAACCTGAACTAGCCATTTCAAAATGTTACATACTGAAGGCCTTTCTAGATTGTACCACTTCAAATTATAGGAGGTTTTGGGAACTACCCCTTGGAATGTTTCTCATATGAACTATCCATAAAAACTAAAATGACAGTAGATGACTAGGTCAGGATGGTACCTGGTGTGGGGGATACCACTTATGGAACAGAGCACTGGAACAAGCTATTCTTCACCTTGCTACAGTCTAGGAAGAGCTGTACCACATGATAAATATGCTCAAGTGGCCACCTCCACCCTGACATGGCAACTTTCAGGGAAGCCCAGGAGAATCAAGATGAATACAAAAGAATTAGTGTTGTTAACTCTAATTAAGTTGCATTGTTACATATATCTCTCCTGCCCATATTACACTACATTACAAGTTAGCTTTTGTTTATGGAAGCTCACTCCAGGATAAATAAAACTTGCAGCTGGTTTTGCTTTTACAAAGTATATTTCTTCCCAAATGTCATCTCTTTGTAGACTCCCTTTCTTAATGTTCCTCCATCTTTTGATGGCTTTGAGTTCTTGGTTTGCCCATTTGGTTGTACTTGCAAACTACTTGAGCTTTTACCTATATTCATTTGGACAATGTTAGTGAGAATCTACTTGAGCAAACAAATACACAATGGAGGTTGATGTGACATTCTCCAGTTACACCTTTCCTATTTGAGTGGCTACCCTAAATTCTTCATGAGTGGCACAGAATCTCCCGTGCTCTATTATCCCCGACAAAGAGACCTACTAACGTACCATGGAAAGCGAGCTTCCTGTGTCCTCTGTTTTCTGTATTTATGTCCCTCTTGGCCCATAAAGATACATAACCACGTGATGCGCTTGAGATGGTTCAGTGAGCCTTCTCATATGTGTTGTGGTCATGATTAGGCTATGAAAGCAACAGGGTGAGCAAACTTCTTCAACTGCCGTGAAGTCAGATTGTAGCAGTTCAGGAGGTAGCTATTGTAAGAATATCGTGTCAATAATGCATGCTGTGAAAACAATATGTGGTGATGATAAAAGCAACTCTTCAGATGACATGGTGATGACAGAACTGTCTGGATATAACATGTTGTTTTCAAAAATGATACATCATGAGCATAAATAATATAGCTCATCTCTTTTTTTTCTTATCTGTGTGAAATAAAATGTAATTATAACAGATTTTTAGGTACCAGGTGGCTGGGATTTTCTATTTTACCAGGTGGTACAAGTAGATATTTTCTGACTGTACCATTTTATATCCTTTAACTAAAAATTTGCAGTACCTCTGCAGAATTTTTATGAAGTCCTGGTCAATTATTTATGTTCAGGATGGAGTTTTTGGACGTTGAGTATCACCATTCTACTTGCACAAAGGTGGCTACTCTTAACATCTCAATTCATAATATAAAGCATTTAATCTTAGTGGTGGGTACTTATGTTGCTTGACTATGTGCAAACACAGACTCTAAGGACCAAAAGCTAAAAGGGGAAACTCAACAAACTCTTTATCTTTCTTTCTGATCACCTTTATCTGTACTGACAGATGTAAATAATCTTAGATTGTATATTTTGGCACCCAGATCCTGCCATTCTGGAGTGGTTATTAGTGGTTAGTAGATAAATGTGCTAGATATGGAGACAGAGTGTAAGAGCAAAACCACAGTGAAAAATGGTGTGAGAAAAGGCTGAAGAATGCAAGGATTTTCCATTTAAGGATACCTGATTTCTAGCCATAGGTTAACTTCCCCTTGAAAGGGAATCTTTTGTATCTGGTCTTTCTTGAAATCCATAAGATGAGCCTCCCCCTTGATTTTAATAGAGGTTGCTTGCCTTTTATCCTCCATACCACCTTGAGATGGTCAGTGTTAATGGCCATCTTTTTGGGTGCTACCTGTCTATCTGGTGCTTATTTCAAGCAAACTTTGGGCTTCCAGACTGAAGGATCCCCCCCCCCCCAACCCTTTATCTCCCTACCCCATTCACAACCCAGAGGATAAAATGAAGCCTTTTTATCTGTCTTTTTCCATCACGGAAGACCCAGAAGTTCATCCTTGTTCTGAGTCAGTGGCTGATTCTCAGTATGTTTGCCTAATGCAGAGTTATTCAGACAGTTTAATCTTGAATGCCTTTGTCTTTCTCCTATCTCCTTATCATAAGCCTTAACACGTCTTTTAATGAGAAACTTAAGGCTGACCAGATATTCATATGTGTGCCAGATCATGTGTGTCTGGGCTTCAGAACTGGGAAGGAGAGGAGAAGAGCAGAAGACAATGGACTGAATGAACTCAGCCTGGCACTAACCAGGAGGGCTCCTTCCTTCCTCTCAGGTAAATAAGTTGCAGGTCTGGGAATCTTCACTTTCCCAGATTTAGGATGAATTGAATGAGGGGCTTAACCCATAAGAAAGTCAGGGAGGTACATTCCAGCTTGGCCTACAGCCCTGGACAAGTGGAGATGTTTCCTTCACCAATGGCTGAGAAGTCCTTTTCAATTGCACCAGGTGATATTCACATCTAGCTATTCACAAAATTCTACACACAGGCGTGGTGTGACATTGATTAAGGAGGAACCTCATGGAACTCTGTGGATAAGTTTTTGTAAGCTGGGTCTATCTGAGGTTGAATGCCCCTTTTTAGAAATATGGGTAAGTTTGCATGCATAGGATCACAAAGGAAAAATGGGTTAATTGGAACTCACCTGTTTAACCACACCCTCTTTCTTCCACACTTGGGAATATTCCTTGGAGAAAATTTCCCTGTCTCCCCAGACCTTCCATGAGGCAACATTTGTCTGTCTGGATCTTCTTCCACCATGCTGATTTCAGTGGATTCTAATGGATTCTTTGTTGTACCTGTATGAACTAACCAGTTCACAAGACTATTAGACGTTTGTGTTTGCAATAAAACCTTTTGTTGTATCTAAGCGGGATTACTTTTGATCATATAAAGCCTCTCTCAGTCCTAACCCACAATAGCCTTGTAGTTATACTTAGTTGTACTTCTGCTACTATGTACCAATCCCTTTCCCAACAGGTTATGGATCCAGACACAGAATTAGAAATTATTCAGAGGTTGTATCTTCTTGTAGGATTAAACCAGAATGCACATTTGGAGGGTCAGTGTAAAACCTGATTGTTGGCTGGCTTGTTTTATCTCTCCTTCTCCTTCTCCCCTTCTCACTGATGATGGAGTAATAGGGAAATTTAGGCAACAAGAATCTTTAAACAGGGGATTTTCCCTCCTGTGTCTTGGTTTCTTAATTCCAGATGAACAAAGTTACCAGTTCTTCCAGTGTTCCCAGAAAGGGGAGGGGGTTGTTTTTTGAACTTCATTTAGCAGTTGTTTGAAGGGAAAATAGGAAAAATGACTACTACCTATATAAAGCTATAAAGTTAGTCAAACAGTAATTATAACACTTGGAGAGGTCAGTTAAATGTGCATCTCCAAGCAACTCAGACAAAGTATGTACTTTCTATTTCATGCCCTGAAAATGAGGCAGAAGCTGAAAAAATGGGATTGCAAAAATGGAATTGCAAGATGGGATTACAAAGGCTCTGATTTTTAGCACTTTGCAAAGTTCTGATACAGATTGGTTTATTTGCCTGTGGAAATAATGGATAAGATTGAAGTTGAAGGAATATACTAATTTAAAAGCAAGAAATCTGGATTTTTAAAAATCCAAGATATGGGAAAATTAAAACTAGAACAGCATTCCGAGTATGTTAGCAAAATGACTCACATTTTTGAAGAACTAAAAAAGACTGGTTTAAACTATAAGAATAGGAAAAATTAGGTTTCTTAGTTACAGGTCTTAGAGCAAAGTTCTCCACTTTTGCCAGGGTTACAGCCTCTTGAATATGATAAAATAGTTCAGTTTTATCATAGTCTGTGTGCGTTGTCCTATAGCTAAGACTCCCAGATTTTTTTAATAGAATAATGTTGCCCTTTCAAAGGAATTTGAAAAAGCAAGCTCTGCCCCAGAACAGGAAGAGAAACCAATCACAGCATTGCATCATTGTGATAAAAGAGGCCAACTAGTGATGCCTCTTACCAGTGAGAACTCGTCAAATGTTAAACAAAAGAAATATGGGGACTGTGAAGCTCACACAAAGACAAACTGCAAGCTTGGTTTCTTGAGGGCCAAACAAAGCAGTTTCATGTTAATTGAGCAAAGGAGCCTGATGGCTGAATCAGAATCACCAGTGGAGCCAGTTCTCATTCTACATTTGATAATCATTTCTTTGATAACCTTGATATCAGTGCTCAAGAAGAGATGGAAATAGCAAGTAGGCAAAGCATGAAGATCCAAGATGAATGGTCTGGACCTTTGAGTTGTGCTTTTCAAAATAAACAATTAGCTCGTGAAGTAAAAGATCTATTATATGTACCTGAGCTACATGGCAACCTCTTAAGTGTGTCTCATTGGATAAGAAAGGTTTTGAAGTATGCTTAAAGGAAGAAAATGTACTGCTCTCAGAGGGAATTTCTTGCATGCAGCAGCTTATGAAAACAAGGTGTTTATCAGCAAAGTCTTATGCGTGAACAAACACGAGGCTCATAGAGGTGCCGTTGAAGAAACCTTGGGACTGTGGCACAGATGTCCTGGGCACTATGATCCCAGAGTGATGCTAGACCTGCAGAATAAGAACCTGGTAGGAGGAATAAAGGTGAAGTCATGTTACCTATGTGAACTGGAAAAAAGTATAAGTTGCATTAAGGCGTCAGACCTTGCTTCCTGCCATAGACTATGAAATGCACCAGTGAACCACTAGAATTAATACACAGGGACTTTGGAGGACCCACTAAAGTACCTCAAATGAAGGAAATCTTTATGTGTTTAACATTCTTAGATGACATTTCAAGATGTTCAGACACCTATTTGCTGAAGCGCAAGAATGAGATGCTGAAGTGTGAGGTTAGGATTGCCACCAGCAAGTTTGGCAGAAGACCTCAAACACTACAGATAGACAGAAGTTGTCAGTACATGTCACAGCACACACAGGCCTTTCTGGGTGAATTAAGGATAGTCCATAGAACCACCGTCTCCTCTTTCTGAAAGAAAATGGAAATTCTGACAGAAAGAAGAGATCTCTGCTTGAGATAACAAGATGCCTGCTTCTGGACATCAACTTACCTAAGAAATGGTGGAGCAAGCTGAAAGCTGGTGGAACAAGTCATGTCAAGCCTACGTGGACTTGGACTTTTCTAGGGCTGCTCTTTTGCAAATACTGGGATCTCTCCTTGCACCACTCACTGTTCAAATGGTTTCCTGAATAAGTGGGTTAGACAAAACCACAGCAATTAAACTGCTTTAAATTGACAGTGTGCCCATGTTCCAAAATTCTTTAGCATTCCAAGGGAACCACTATTCTTTTTTAAGAAAGAAAGGCTTGGAACGTAGAACAGGACAGCTCATTTTAGTGAGTCAGTATATGTGTGCGCGCATGTGTTGTCTGTGACACATTTTAAATATAGCAGATTAACGGCTGAATAAGCATTAAAAAAACAGGAATTGAAATGAGAAACTCATATGCACTGATTCAAAATAGTCGGGTTAACATCACTATCACCATCCATAAGAGTGAGGCGGGGCACCTTAGAGACCAACCAGACCCTTGCTGGCAAGTCTTCCTCTTCACCAGAGGCTAGCAATGAAAATGCACGCTGCAGTCCTAAACAGACCTGTCATGGCATCAGCCCCACTGAACCCAGCCAACAGGAAGTGGTTGCACTGCACATCCCAAGGGTGTGTCGAGAGGATAAGGTAGCCGTGGAACTAGTCTAGTATCCTGAGCATCATCTTGGTTCCAGAATGCCCAGGTGTGTTATCTGAGCCCTGCCCCAGCCGTGAGTCATTGAGTCACCATTTCATCATCATTTTCGAGCTGAACCAACACCGCCAGCCAAGCCGTGCCCTCATTTCTGTGCCTTTTCTCTTTCTTCCCTCCTCTCCTGCCTCTTGTACCACTTACCTCCATGAAGAGTTCTAGTGAACTCAGGTAGCTTGCACAATCTTTTGTGCCATGTTGGTTGGTCTGAGTGAAGGTATTGCCCAAGCATAAATTTTGGATTTCCCCATGCCCCTGTTTTCGAGGGCCTTTTTGTGTTGTTTTACTCAGAGACCAGCATGGACATCTGTCTGTCTGTCTGTCTGTCTGTCTGTCTGTCTTTGTTTGGTTAGCAGTTGTAGTATTTCCTTAAAGTGAGGAAATAATTTTCCTGCAACGCTTGCTAGCCATTGTACAGTAGGACTAGTGCATAAGTTAATATATTAAGTATGTGTTGCATACAAACCTACTCTTTGACAGGCTATTTGGCCTCCTAGTCTAGCTGGGAGCAGCTCTTCGGAGTTCAGGGTCTCTGCCTTATAATAGACCTATGGTCCTTCCCACCCACCATTGTATTCATGGGTGCAACAAAGCCCCAGGACTAGGATTTGCCCATGCGTGGATCAAGACTGGGATCAAAAATGCTTTTGCAGTGGATGGTCCCAGTGCCTACCATATACACAATAATGGAATCACAGGAATAGCCACCTAGCCTATTCAACCTTCGCCTCTCATTCAGAATATCACATGAGTGGTCTTTGTCACTAGAGAACCTGAAGTGGGTGTTTGCCCGTTTAGTTATGGCTATGACTCTATCCACTGTGAATAGAGTGCAGAATATTTGCATTTTGGGCTGTGGTAGATTTCCCCAATTCCATTTTTTAAAAGTTTAATGGAAATAAGTCATCTGGACAGGGCTGCAGCCTAACTGAAGAACGTCGGAGGTCTCTGTTCACATAAATAGCTTTGTGCACCATAAAAAGTCAATCAGGAAATATAAAATAAAATAAAAAGTTTCTCCATTCAATCAGTTTTTTATTGGATTTCAATCAAATCATTCCATGCAAATATGTTTCAGATCTTCCTTCTCACCAATTCTACACAGCTCCATTGAAATCCACTGCCCTTTTCTCTTTAATATCCTTTGTTCTTGATTCTCAGCTGATAACAAATGACAGAGCTTTCTGTTACTTTTAATAGAACCATGTCAATTTTTACCTGCTAAATGCTTGGCCTATGTATTTCTGAGACTCAAACTCTGTTCTAATCAGTCCTGCCCAAACTGCTGACAGTTACACTGCACTTAAGTTAACACATATTTACCGTGTGCAGTTGTAAAACTCCACACTAGAACATAAATTAGAATGCTCCCTACCAAACAGGTTCCTTATTATGGATCGCTAGCTAGATATAAAGCTAGTTATATATGCATTTTCTTCCATGCTCTTTGGAGGCTGTTTTTTTCTTTCTTTCTTTTTTCTTTTTCTTTTTTAAAGTTAGAGGCCATTCAAACAAATGTCATTTGGGGAAAAGTACCATGCTGTTAAAAATCATAGCCAAGTGATGTTTTCACGGAACCTATCAGGACATTAGTCCACCATAACATTCAATCTGCATTACATCCCACATCTAAACAAAATACTTTTTGACCCAATTGTACATGGAGGAAGTGGGAGAGATAAGAATCTCACTGAAGCACCAGTAAAGCAAGTTTACTCTGTAGCTGGTGAGTAACACATTTTAACTCTGTCTTATGACAGTATTCAATCAAACAAGTCCGGAACCTAAAATAATCACCCTAATACTAATTCCTATTTTTCCTCATTGTTGCCAGTCACTATGGTGCTGCATTTGACTGTGAAGAATTCACCGCCATTATTACCCTCTCTATCTGTCTCTCTCTTTCTCTTCCTCTCTCCCCCCTCTGAAATGTGATCTAATTGCAGAATCCACACCTGTTCTACAGTTCAATAGAAGCCGCTTTTGATGAAGGCAGACTTTCAAGCACACACACATATTCGTGAATGCACACACACATTGCACACATGCAAACACACACACGCACACACACACGCACACGCACAGAGCACTCACTAAGGTCTTCAATTGCAAGAAAAAAATATAGCATGGGTTGATCAGAAAATAATATTGTGCAGTGTTAGGGGGAGAAAAGAGCCTGTGTTTTGTGGTCATTGGAAGATTGCTGATGGGTGCATAAATAAAGCATGCTGGAACATCTGTTCTTTGTTGTGCATTCAGCTTTTTAATGTCTTCAAAGAGCAGCTCTGACGCATCACTGACTACCACTCCCCATTCTAGCAACATTTTACCAGAAAATAATAAACCTTCCTGGTGGGGTGCAAAGAGCCAAGGCATTTGGGCAATGCCATTAATTTGGAAATATTTCTTCTTTCTGGGATTTTAAATTCTCTTTCCCTTGAATGCAGTTCAATTTGGGGAAGCAGGCTGGCATCCTTATCTGTCTGTGTAGTAAATCAGCCTGAATATTCTCTTCCATTTTTTTTTAACAAAAACAAAAGAAAAAGGAACAATCAAGTTAAAGTTTACAGATTTCCCTCCTTCCAATCTCCATTCTGTTAATTCCAAACCCCCCACGAAAATGGTAGTTTTCTTCCTTCCTTCCTTCCTTTTCTTAATGCTATGGTATTTATTTCTACTGATAAAATTCAGAGGCAGCAGAGACCACCTGACAGTTTAACAATATTGGCTGGTTATTCTGATACAGTGTATGAGGCAGGAAAAGATTAAAAATGGGAGAGCCCTAGACTGAGGGAAAGCAGCTTGAATTCTAGAATAAAAATTTAGCTGTATGAATTTCTCTCGCCACAGGCAATGAGGCTACTATGAATTTCAGATGCATCTCCTGAGCTGTCAATGATGTGGAAAGATGAGATTGCCACAAATCTTTGTAATGCCAAGGTGATTCGATGTAATTGCAATTGAAGGTATAGCGACATAAAATGGCAGCTGAGAAAGAGCTGTTTATGCATGTACAGTATACAGAGAAGCATTTGCCCTGCTCTCCAGGATCAGAAGGCAAATTGCTTTGCAGCCCTTTCTCCTGCTCCCGGTTTTTTCTCTGTAGGTCACAGCTTAAAAATGCTGAAATACCAGTTAGATGCCACTGGGCCATTTCTCCACGGAGTGTTACAATGCTGCATAAAAGACC
The DNA here is from genome assembly GCF_004798865.1 of Varanus komodoensis. Classification (NCBI taxonomy): domain Eukaryota; kingdom Metazoa; phylum Chordata; class Lepidosauria; order Squamata; family Varanidae; genus Varanus; species Varanus komodoensis. The sequence goes on from NW_025336197.1 coordinate 838,283, forward strand.
AAACTTTTTACATTGGCTTTGTGATGTCACAGACGATTTCTGTAGAGTTTTCCTTGAAGGTATTTTGAAAAAAAATTGCCTTCCTTTTGTTTCTCTGCTGTAAGACTCATGTGATCTATGCATGGAACCAGGCCTCAGAGCTACCGGTTGCCAAAATGGCAATGACTACTTTCAGACAGCACAGGAACCCACACTCACAGGTGGGTGTCACTGAACTGTAAGTCTCTGTTGAAGCATGGGTGATTGTGTTGTTTGCACCTAGGTGAGATAGCATTCAGTGGTGAACTACCCACAGCTCACAATCCAACAGGATGTCATGGGTTCTTTTCCTGGGTTAACACTCCATGGTTTGCTGGGGCAGCTGGGCTCAGATAAGATGTACCCCACATTTCAGCTGCGAGCCACAGTTCAGCAAGAACCCACCCTCAACCCATTCTCAGCCCCTGAATATGGGTTATTGTGTTGTCTGAACCCAGTCAATGACAGCCCGAGTTCTATTGGGTTACAGTACATATTGTATTTCTTGGGAGTTCATATCTGTACAATGAAAAGTGCTCATGAGGAGGAAACATGGATATGCAATACAGCAAATGGTTTGACTGCAGAAGGTCTCAGATGCAGTCCTTGTCATTTTGAGTCCCAAAATACCCACTAGCAGATGAAGTGAAGGATCTCTGCCTAGGGATGGCTGAGACTTTAGTTGGATTCCATTTTCACCAAATGTCTTACAAATGGGAGGGAAAGAACTTGCAGTTCAAAGGTCTGTGAGTGAGAGAAGGCAAGAGGGACAGGTTTGTCCACCCAGGCAAAAGGCTTTGGGTGTCCAGCTATCGAAAGTCTGACTCTGAATCCCCATGTGTCCAATCAGACTCATGCTGAAAGAGAGTTGTCACCTCTTTTCCCACCCTGACTGCTCATCCTTAACAGCTCTATGGTAGGAAGGAAGAGCATAATCCTCGTCCTGCTGGGAACAGCTTCACTTATGGAATGTGGCTGGTACACATGGGTGAGCCTTATGATTATTTCATTTTTTATTAAGAGTTTACTCAAATGCATAAATAGCTTCATAAACAAGATGGAAAAAACTTGTCATTTAAATAAATATATGGAGCGGAGGGGGAACAAAACCACCTGCCTCTGCCTGGCACAGCAGATAGTTGCTTCTCAGTGAGAGAAGATGGGAGTTGTAGTCCAAAATATCTGGAATGTGCCAAGTTGCAGACAGCTAAGTTAGAGAGTCACTTGCCTTTAGGGGAAGTTGGCTTGAGCCCCGTGATGTGAAGCATAAATGCTGACACTGGTCAGCAGTCTATACTCTCTCTATTATTTCCTAATAAAGACAGTTTCTGTGCAGGCACAAAATAATGACCTTAGCCACCATCTGTGTGACACTGAGGCCATGTGCTGCAGTGAAAACAGCTAGGATGATTCAAAGCTGTAGAGAAAAACTGCTCTACATGGGATTCCTATACTTGCACCTAGATCCTAAGCTCATGTACTTATGCTTGAAATCAGAGGGACTTCCAAGAAAATGTACTCAGGAGCAAAGTGGTAAGGTGCGGTCCACCAATCGCAGCTGCAATGCCACTCTCTGCTCCTCTGAGTGAAGTTTGCATTGGATTGTTGTTGTTGTTTTAAGTCCTGCTAAAATGAATGGAGGTTGCGCTGCAGAAATGCCTAGTTGATTGCATCCATGGTGCTCTTCGTGGGTCTAAACAATGCACAAGAAGAGAAGCAGATTAAAGAAAAGAGGGGGAAATATTATATACACTAATCTAACACGCAGCAAAGGCCACTTTACATTCTAAACCAGCACTGCTGGGTAAATTGTTCTACAGCTGGCAACTGTATCTGTTTCCAACAGAGTTTGAACACACTCATCTACTTTCATTATGCTGACATGACTGAAAAAATACCCCCAGCCAGACATATTCGTAATCCTCAACTTTTTTTTTAGTGTCAGTCTCCAGGCACAGATATAGTGGGACCTCAGAACTGGTGGAATGATGAAAAGAATATAATTTTTTTAAGAGACTAAAGCGTACAGTTCTGTAGGAGGCTCCAATGTAGGGGAAGACATTTGAATTGCAATTCAGCAGAGATTTTCAGGTTTATGTAAACTGATGTTCAGGCCCAGGATGTAGTATTTGTCTTTTGTCTCTACAGCAGAAATAAATCTGAGGCTGGCTTTCATAAATGGTAAAAGGAACACAAGGATACACTGCTGATGACTCAGAATCTTAGCAGTTACAAAAGGACTTGTTTCTATGAAGTATTGAATTTATGTTTTGAATGGGTGAATGCCCCAAAGGCTGAATCATGTTCTTTTATTCCTCAGGTTTTGCAGATGTAGGAGTCACTTAGTGGTCTGAGAAAATTTGATATGTGAAGAGATCAATACACATACACACACTTACACACATACACATTTCTCTGTGTTTCCATAAAACATATCTATACCAGCAGTGGCCTCCCAACATCACCTGGGAGGCTATAGGATTGTTTGACATCCCATTTCAGAGACCCTGTCCCTTCTCTCTAAAGTCCAACCCCCCTGCAGCCAGCATGGAACGATCTGTACCTGCTGCCCCCTCCCCACTCCCAGGTTGCCATGGGGCAATCTCAAAGAAGGCAAAAAGCAGGGAGGGATGGAGGAGCAAAAGCTTGCACTAGCTTCTATCAGCATCCCAAGCCCTCCTCCCATTATACTTTAGCTAGACAGCCAAAAGCACTTTATCAAACTGCTGCCGCCATACCTCATTCCATGTATAGGCTGCACATTAGCCTCAAAGTTTGGTGCCAGATGCTGGGCTGGTATCCTTAGTTTTAATGCAATGGCATGATAGCATATAAACCCTAAGAGGCAGAGCTAATTTGTACACCTTTCAAGAACTGTCGCTTTGCACGGCATATTTAAATAGATTGAATGCACTAGCTTGCAGGTAGCAGTTTGCTCGCTGCTTTTATCTCATTGCTTTCCTGCTTGCACACTCAAATATGGAGGAAGGGTTTGTTTTTGAAACCACATGAACTCTTCGGTCAGAATATGTGGGTCATAAAAGTTATCTTTTAGAGCACTTTAAAATCACGCCCAGCTCCAATCATACAGATGCTCTAAGTCATGATCAGATAGTCATAAAACACAGGGCAAGCACATCCGGAAAAGTCTTCACTTACAAATAAGGGCTTAGCTAAACCTGACTTATGAATACTTTGCATCTTTCTCACCACAAATGGGTAAGAGTTCACTCTGTTTCTTCTGAATGAGAACTATAAACTGCTTAACTGCTTTGATTGCTAAGTGAGAGTTGCTCAGCATTACCAAAATTTGACAAAAAGCCACAGAAGGAAAGGGGTTTTCATCAGGGAAAAGTGTGAAGATAAAGCTCTGTTCTCCACAATCCAGGGCCATGGTTCTTTGCCAACTGTCTATTTGTTGTGTGGTCTAGACTTTATATCATGCTGAGGCAGTTAGAGGCCCTACAAGTCCAGAACAGCTTTTTCAGGGCTTCTGTTGCTGTTCCCATTACACACATCCTGTCCTCTTCTGTATCCAGTATACAGATCTTCCCTCCACTGAAGGAAAAGCTGCAGTCACTGAAGGTGCCTCTGCCTGATTTTTGGGGATCCCCCTTCCCCACTGCACTGTACCTCACCCTTCTGAGTTGGGTACCCCAACTTTGTGTAACATTTTCAGAGGGCTGAAGCCCATTTCCACCCACTCAGTTGTGTTTGCCAAAATCTACTCATAAGTTTTGGCTTTCACATCACCAGGCAACCCCCCTTTGAAACTTAAGGAGCAGGTAGCCTTTATATGTCCATAGCTTTCTTTATCAGGGCCAAACAAGCTTCCCCATACTTCAAAGAGTTCTTTCCTAACAGTTTCTGCCTCGCCATGCTCCACAGAGTCCTCCATATCCTGGATAGAAATGACATCTTCAGAAAATAAAACATCATCCTCTTCAGTGCCAACAGGTTCATGATACCCAAATCTGCATGCCCATTCCATGCCCATCTTTTTAGCTTTCTAAACTGCACAGCCATTGGATTGCCAACCATAAATATTTTGGCACAGTAAGAACATGGCAAAGGGTATGGCTAACTATTTATGCTCCCTACATAGATGTAAAAGCAAAATTATGTATTCCAATTCCTAACCTTCAGCAGAAGGGCTGCTGCCACCCAAAACATGCATAAGAAACCAAAGAGAAATGATCACTTCATCAGGACATTAGTTTAGGTGAACACAGGACAACCCTAAGCAACTTAGGCCATTGTAGGAAAAGGTGTCCTTAGGATCTTACTGGATCACTGCTCTTGCGTGGGGAGAAACCCCCCCCCCAACTCCATCCCAATATGACTATGAGGGAATAGACCAGTAACTGAGATAGTTAAGTGGGCAACTGGATTAATTGCCTTGGGCATTTGTGTAGCTAAAGAGTTGTTTGGTGCTATACATAGGCTATTGGCTGACCTGAGGGCTTCTTTACCACTTTACGGAAGCATCTGTTGCTCCTTTGCACATGCTTCCTTCCTCCAGGATTCTGCTTTCTGTGCCTCTCTCCATGTGCAGTTACACAACCACAAGGTGGCACTGCAGCATAGCAGACCCCGCGGGCATGTTTGGAGAGCCTGGGAAGGGCCCCAGGGGAGAGCAACACTACATAAAGTACCCACAAACTACTGCAAGTGGGGAATCACATGCACACAATAAGTGCCTAATGTAGAGAAGTCCTGAATGAGAGGAAACTGTCCAGACCCCAAGTTCAAACCCATGTCCCCAAACCATGCAATCTCTCAACTTTTCCTCCCTCACTGGAAAATATAAAGCTGAATTCTGAAATCCTGGATGAGAAATTGAGTGACTGCTGGGTGCTACTTTACCGCCACCCTTTCTAGATACACAGAAATGCACAGGACATCTGTATACTACACTAAAGCAGCTGTGCATATATTTCACACCAAATGCAATCCAGAAGGCCCATGCCATGCATATGTCAACCTGTGCTAACAATAAGTACATTAACAGGACAGCAACTACTTTGCATTTGTGTAACATCCTCAGTCTGTCAGCATGTGTAAATTTGCACTTCCGTGACGGATCTCTGACCACTTCCATTTGGGCATCGGGTAGAAGGCACATGACTGCTGCTCCCGAGACCCCAGGCTCACTCTGTGGCATCTCAGAAGCCTCAGGAAGCAGCGGGAGGGAAGACCTCTGCCTGAAAACCTTCAAAACCACTGGTAGTCAGGGTAAATAATACTGGGGAAATAATGTGGCCTAGAATACGGCAGCTGCTGAGGTCTCCTGTGATAACGGGAGAAACCAGAAATCTGCTACAGATGCAGTTGGTTCTGGACAGCAGGGGCACTGAAGCAAAATAGACTACAACAAAGAAGATTGAACGGAAACAACATGTAATCTCTGTCTCAGGTGCTCACTGCAGAAAACATTAATAGCTATTTGAAGTTAGTTTCTTTATATTCTGTTGGCCAGGCTTATCAGAGCTCTGGGACAAGCTAAATGCAGTTATAGACATACATGGCCCTCATGGAGTGATTGTTTCTGAGATGTACAAAATATTACCACATTTCTGTGATCTGATTAGATACCTCCACTGAGTTAGGATCAGTAATGTGTTTATTTTATTCTGTCAGGATCTTGAGTTAAATTTTAGGCAAAGACAGACTATCTGATAACAAGCAGCTAGTTTTCAACATTGTATTAATATAACTACTAAGGAAGGACCATGTTTGCTCAGGTTTCTACATGGGAATTGACTCCTTATACTGCCTGGAAAGTGAATTAAGGTATTTGCAAATGGTGGCAAAAGAGGAACCAATCTAGAAGAAAAGTACTGCCTGAAAAAAATTCAGGCACAACATGGAAGGAAGACTGAAGGGTGCTTTGCTGAGCCCAAGCAATTCTCATCATAATGTATGACCTTTCCTTTTCTCATGGGATGTCCAATGGCTCACACTAATGCTAGAAGCTCAGATTGAATGAAGTAACCATATTCCCCAGGTTTTAGCCTATTTCACTTAAGAGAACAAGTAGGGTTTGAGGAAGAGTACCAGAAATAAAGGTCAGTGATTTAAGTGAAACTGCTGTTTTAATACTCAGTCTCCTGGAAGTTCTACTTAAATCTTTCTATATCTTGAACTATTTCTCCATAATAGTCTCTCTGTAGTTAACAAGACTGAATGAAACAGGACGACTGGAAAAACTTTTTTCTCCTGTGACTTGAGTCTATATAGCAGCAGAGTAGTTGTTCTTGTTCTAATGGTGTTAATTTCTCAAACTCCTGAATTTTGACAAACTGCCCAAACTATTGGCTTTGGAGTAGAAATGGGAATCAGTTCAAGGTAAAATATATGCTACCTCATTCTTGGGAAAGGGATGGCTTGATGGCAGGGATGTGGCTGTAGGGACAGAGAACATACTTGACATGTGGAAGGTTTCAGTTCAGTTCCTGAGATCTCCAGTTAAAAGGTTATTAGATAGTAGCAAGGATGTGCGGGGAAATTGTTTCCATTCACTTGGGATGAACATTTTATCAAGTTTGCTCCTTCTGGACAAGCACCGATGTAGAGATAATCTGTGGTGCAAGTCCTCCATTTCTGAGCTTGAAATGTGATTGGTGGACCAAAGCAAAATCCATAAAGCATTTGAAAGCATGTTCAATTTGCAAAACACACATTAAAATGCATTGTTTTGAATAATGCACGCAATGGGAGAAAAACCTGTACATTTCTCCCCTTGGTCTTTGGGTGGACTTTAAACTCTGCAGGAATGTTATGTAAGTCATATTTTAGCATTATGCTAATGCATAATGTCATCTTTTCCAGATTTATACTATTTTTTGATTTTAAGAGTCCATGTTCACTTCCACAATCTGCTCTTTACCTTGTTTTGTCAGCAAGAATGCCGCTTCTTCATCTACTGAGTCCAAATATGTAGAATCAGAACATATTTTATTTTATTCTATTTTATTTCTGTATTTACCACCTGATGGCGTCCATTTGTACAGTCACTGACTGGTTGCCTGAAGGAGGTACATGTGATAAACATATGCTGGCTTTACAGGACTTTATGAGTCATTCTCCTGCTTCATTTCTGACTCCTATGCCAAATTCTCCCTTAACCTTTGATTCTGCTTTGTTTCCTACTTTTGCATACCAGTCACCTTTGATTTTCATCATGTCTGAGTATTAGTTTTGTGTTTCTTTTTCTTCAGAATCTGTTGTCAGAGTGCAGACTTGAGTGATGGTTATGTTGACAGGTTTTCCAAGAATTCTGAATGATGCTATTTGGTTGGACTTCGCATTATACTTCCTTACTGCCTGTGCTTCTTTAACGCCACTCCATTTCTTCTGAGTTTGCCATTTCCAGAATAAAACACTTTGTATCTATCTGATTCCACTTTAGCTTCCTCACCCCAATTCTGCAATGTTTAATTTTTCCGTTTCTTGCTTCATGATTTCCAGTTTGCCTTGATCCATACTTCTCACATTCATGTTCCAGTTGTACATGTTGTGCAGCATCTGAGTTTCTTTTCACTTCTGTGCATGTCGGCCACTAGACTTCCTTTCCGCTTTGACCTAGTAGCATCATTAACGACAGTGCTATTTGTACTTGTCCTTTGCCCAGCAGCCGGCTGTGTCTTCTGACCTAGGAGTCTTATCCTCTGGCACTATCTCTTGTTTCATTTTGGATTGTCTTATTATACAGTTTTCAATAAACAAAATATTCAGAAGCGATTTACCGTTGCCGCCTTCTGCGCAGGACTAAGCAGAGTTAGCTTGAGCTTCAGTGCTGTTAACTGTGAAAGACCTGCCACTGTTGCCTTCAGCTACTGTGGTTGCCACCCTTAAGGAGGTTCTCTGCCCCCATCACCACTAGAGAGATCCAGTGTCTTCTGCTAATGTAACCATCATGCCTGAAGAGGGGGGATGCATCTTAGCCTGGTGCCTCCACTTTGGCCATTCTGTCTTGGGTGACCTTGCTAGGAGACCAGCCTAATGAGACTCTGACCTCTTCACAACATTGCTCCTGGCCTCTCTGACGTGCTCAAACCTGCTCATCCCATTACGGTGCATGCCGAAGAGGGGACATGACATCACATGCAAGTGTGTAATAGTTTGCCACTGGATGTGATATTCTGCGACGACACAGCACGGTGTTTAGACACCAGGGCAATGGAAGCTGAGGGGAAGGCTGGCAAAGAGAGAACAACAGGGCAGGCTACAACAGAGTAATTACCTGCAGGACTCTACCCTTCAATATCACACAGAAGGAACTATGCATTCTGCACAATTTTAGGCAGAATGCCTGCATTACAGCAGAATGAGGCAGGGGAATGTGAATATAAGCTATATGTACCTAATTGAGTCGCATTCCATGCAATCCATATTTTATGTGGGAGTTGACTTTGAAACTGAATTTCCTCTTTGCTTTCCAGGTCCAGAGGTGGAGGATTTACTCTGGCTTCCATGTCACAAAAGGCTTTGCTCTCAGCTCAGCATTCAAAGGAGATGGGTAAGCTGACAAACACTTCCTTTTTAATAATATATTTCAATATAAGCCTCTGGTAACAAAGCGAATTAAAGGTGCAAGCCTATGCATGTTTAGGTCAAAATTCTGCAACTCCCAGCATGCCTTGGCCATCCGCGCTTTATTTTATTCTACCTTGATTTTGGGGGAGGGGGGAGGGGAGAGCTGCTTGTCTTTCATTGTACTTGCTCCCCTTTCCCATTGGGTACTTACAGACTGTTTGGAAATGGGACAATATTTAACAGAGCAGAAGGACAGAGTTCCCCAAACACTTTGCAAGAGTCCAGGCATGGAAAAAAAATAAATGAACCAGATAGAAACTGTCTGCCCTTTTCACAGCTAGGAGTGGTCATAAACATGCAATTATTTTGTGAGATTGTGATGAGACAAAATTAAATATAAACTTTACACTCAGCTAGAAGCTCTTGCTGTTGTCTAAAAATGCCTTGGGCAAAGGCAATATGGCTCAGGAAGGAAAATGTTGAAGAATTGTTAAAATAATTTAATCCTGTCAGCCCCTCTCTCCCTCAGAGCATAAGTATCTTACAGGTATCTATGTGGAAGGAGGTATGTTTATATTAAATAACAGCAAGGTCTTATCTCCTCAAATCAGTTCAATAGACAACAAGGAAAGGTCCAGCCAGAGTAATGCACATGTATAATTATTTTATATCCTTTCGTGCTGTGTCAATTTTATTTTCCTTATTAATGCCAAATGTGAAGAGCTCCACTGCAGCATACAAACCAACCTGTGCTTTCACGCTTGAATCATCAGTTGAAGAAAATTTGATACCATACCGTCTTCTCTCTCATCACACCCACTTTATGGATCCCCCTTCCCTCGGGGAAGGGAAATTGCCCTGGTAGCAGTGGCATAGTGAACCCAGGGCTTTCAAGGGGGCAACTTTTTTTTTTAAGTATCTGCCAGCCCTTCAGATGCTGTATGTCCTCTGAGTTCATTTGCAGTCCTTAATGTAGCTGAAGGAAATGAATTTTCCAATTATCAATATATTGTTCTTTATTGTAAAGGCAAGTATTTTGGAATGGCTTGGTCATGAATAAGCAATTAAAAGGTGTTCATGAGGAAATTGATAACATACCAAAACAAGACATGTGACAGAAATGCGAAAGTAGGAAACAAAGCAGAATCAAATGTTGTAGGAAATTTTGTTGTGGGGTAACAATTGAAGCAGAAGACTGACTCATATAATTTTGTGATGCCAACAACCTGTTCATTGCAAATACACCACTCAGATGATTGTATATATGGACTTCACCAGTGGCCAATACAGAAATCAAATAGATTATGTAACTGAAAGCAGAAAATGAAGAAGCTGTTTTCTTGCTGCCAAAATAAGACCAGAAGCTAACAGCAGTAGTGATCATCAGCTCTTCATTTCAAAAACCAGAGTCTTGCTAAAAGAGCATGAACAGAAATATAATGCCAAAATATAACTTAAGTAACATCCCTGATTTACATTGCTCAGCTTAACTGACTACGAGCCAGAACTGTGGACTGAAACTAGAGACATTATTAATGAATGCCAAAAGACAACTCCTGTACTAACAAAAAAGAAAATACCTGTATGGATGATAGAAGGATCACAGTTGCAAAGGACAGGTGAGAAGCAAAAGCAAAAGGTGTCAGAAAGAGGGTCAGAATCCTGAATGCAACTTTTCAGCAACTAACACATAGAGACAAAAGCAACTGTTATTACAATCGGTACAAAGAAATAGAAGACAGCAACAAGAAGGGAAAAACAAGAGACCTCTTCTAGAAATTCCAAGAAATTAAAGGGAAATTCAAACCTATATTAGGAATACTAAAAGACAAACAAGGGAACATACTATCTGACTAGGAGAAAATAAAGAGAAGGTGGAAGGAACATACAGAAGAACTATACAGAAGGGATGAAAGGATGACAGACCTTTCTTCAAATCCTATGAAGAAGAGCCTGCAATATTAGAAAGCAAAGTGAAAGATGCTCTGAAAACACTTGCAAAGAATAAAACACCTGGAATAAAGAGGATGCCAATAGAACTATTCCAAGCTGCAAAACATTAATAGGATGCAGAAGAGTGCAGCAATCATAGGACCATTGCATTAATCCCCCACACAAACAAAGTGATGGTCAAACTCTATATGGAATGAGAAATACTGGATGTCCAAGATGGAGTCTGAAAAGGAAGCGGCACTCAAGATCATATTACAAATATACATTGGCTACTTGAGCACACCACAGTATTTCTGAAAAATATCAGTCTATGCTTTATAGCCTTCAGCAATGACTGTGTGGATCACAAGAAGCTATTGATGGTCCTGAAAGAAATGGTGTGCCTCAGCACTTGATTGTTCTGATGCACAGCCTGAATCATGGACAAGAAGATACAGTTAGGACAGAATATGGAGAAGCATGATAGTTTCCCATAGAGAAAGGTGTCAGACAAGGATGTATTTTATCTTCCTTTCTTTTCATCCTGTACACAGAAAAGTGAATCCTAGTTCAAATTAAATCAGAACTTTCCCTAGAAGCAAAAATGACCAAAGTGCCATATTTCAGACACATCAGGAGAAGGCAAGGCTCCCTGGAGAAGACAATCACATTAGGGAAAGTCAAAGCAGAAGATGAAAAGGAAGACCAAACATGAGATGGATTGAATCCATAAAGGAAGTCACAGTCTTGGACTTGGGAGCTGAACGGAGCTTGGGAGCTGAACCTGTCATGGTCGGGACATGTTGGAGGGTTTCCTCCATAGGATCACCATAAATTGGAGATGTCTTGACAGCACATGACAACAAAAACAGCTGTATAGAAAACCATCTCTTAGCAGATTCCTACAATTGGTTTGTTGAAAGGGATCAATACAGGTGCCTGAAATTTTGGATTCTTCCTTGAAGCTGGATGTTGGGGTTGTCAGGATGGGTACTGTCACTTCAACATTTGCTGCCGCAATACTGCTTGTTAGTTCCACTGGCGAGTAAAGATGTTTTCAATCATAAAAGCTTTTGATACATTCTACTGAGCATGTCAGTTGTGTTTTATTACTGTATTTATTTGTTTAATAGGATGACTTGAGGTGTTCTGTGTCATACTGAGCACTATATTATTTGAAAGTTGGCTAATAAATTCCAAACATAAATAAATGAAGATCCATCTGCTTAATTAACTACCTATATGATTCAGTGCCATCTTTGTTGTGGTAACCAAAGGCTTCCTGTTACAACTGCAATCTTGTGTTTATGTTTCTTTTAAAAAGAAATCCACTTATATCCTGGAAATTTAAATACTGAATTTACAAAATCCTTTAAAAAATGAAGACTAGATGTAGCTAGAAACCTGTTGTACAATTCTTTATGCTGGATTTAAAAGCAGAATGGATGGATCCTATGTGTTCTCTTGGTGTTTTCTACCTGGACCACGTACACACATGTGTGCGTGTATATGCTATCTTCCTATCTTGACTAAAAGGTACTTATCCACCTACACCCATCCTGTGTCTTAGAAATGCATGTTATGAGTTCAGCCATTTTAGACTAGGATTTCTAAGCCGTGGATATCTAAGGCAGGATACAACCATGTCATTCCACTATTACAAATGAGAGGAAACTAGGTCCTGGCCTATAAACAAGAGAGGACTCCAGCTTAAGGTATAATTGTATGACCTTGACTGTTATGCAAGTGTAAGGCCCACGTGTTTTTGTAACTGTAATATTTGGTAGAGCTCTCTTTGTGCTACCTGGGTTTGTGAAATTGACACCACTGAATACTGCCCCAACTTCCCATGCCAAGGAAATGCAAATTTGCTGCCTTGGCAAGACCACCCATCACTTACCAATGCCTCTTAGATAGATACACAATTGCATAGAAGACCACTTGATCATTAGTTTGCATGGCTTTTGCTTTTTATATCATGCTTACAAATTCTGTATTGGATTACTTCAGCATGACAACTAATCAGTCTCTTCCTTCATTCATACTGGTGAATTCATATTCTTTTTATGCCTCTTTCTGAAATTATTTTAGCTCCAGGCTCTACATTTCCCACCCATATCTAGAATGTACATATTTACAAGACCCCCCACTTACATCATTTAAAAATTGTCCCAGCATGACTTGTTCATGTGCACATGTTCCAATGGGCCTCATAAAGTGCCCATCACATCACTTATGTTTAAACACTTTTTATTTCTCCAGAGAATATAAAATATACAAATGTGACTCCATGAGGAAATGTTCCAAAAGAGATAATAAATGCAGTCATCAAAGTCAAAGTTCTCAAAACATTTCACTGGCTCTGTGTTCAGAAGAAACTGTTTACACAGAAAAATACACGTCAGCCTGTTTTATTGTTGTTATTCTGTGTTAGATGTTACAGATACAATCTGTCTGCTTCACACATAAACTAGAGCCACCAAGTATCTTTAAGTATCACCTCCAACAGTCAGGGGAAGAGAGAAGGAAGATAATTTAGAGGACATTAAAGCATCACTTCACTGCGGGAAAGAAGATTGTCTACAATGAGCTTACCACAGGGTAGCGTTCAGTCAAAGCTGATTGAAAGAGCAGCTGGTGTGAAGCATCTACTCTGAAAACATCTGGGAATTGGTGTAGGCAATTGTGTTTATATTGGCCATACTATAATGCCATTGGAGAAGGGCAAATATTCCCAGTTACATGAAACAAGGTTAAAATGATGAAGGTGAATGGCCAAGTTGGTGAGTAAGCCTGCTTGCCTCCTTGCCTTTTCTACTTCTGTCTGTGGACATATTAATGACCTAGAAGTTGACTAGACAACTATTCAACCTTGATAGGTCAAATATCATGAGCAAATTGACCCTCAGGATATGGGGACTCTTTGAAGAGGGATAAAATGTAAGTGAAATAAGAAAAAGAATCCCCAGCAAACCTACATTACCAGCTAGTTCAAATTGCAGGTAAGCAGCTTAACTCCTGAAAAAGAGATTTATCTTTGGAGTTGATTTTGCTCCAAAACAAAGTCTCCAACTCCAGTATTATGGTTTTTCCTGCTGTATTATTTTCAGGTCCTGAAAATAAACTACCATATTTTTCATTCCACTTATAAAAAAGGAAATGGTGCAAAGACAAAAAGTGGAGCGCAGAGAAGCTGACTGAGACCACACCACCTCCTGCTCTGCAAGTAACCATCTACTAGCAAATGTACTTTTGTGTTGCTTTATTGACTGTAGACCAGTTTATTGACTTTCTGCAGCTAGAGGAACTGAGTGCCTGGTTTGGAGACAAGCCCTGTTTGTGACTGGGGAAGATCTGGGAGGAGCTGTGGCCCTGCTGTGAGCATCATCAAGGAGTCAAGATGGGAACTGCCATCTGGGAACTAAAAGCTGGCTGGATCCTGTGTGACAGACAAACCTATGCCTCTGACGTGGGAGGAGGGAATCTGGCATATGTAGCCCATAACTGGGCAAGGTGTTGGAACAGGTGGTGGCGGAACAACTCCAGGCACTCTTGGATGAAACTGATTATCTGGACCCATTTCAGTCCAACTTCAGACCCGGGTACAGTACTGAATCTGCCTTGGTCGCCCTGTATGATGACCTGTGCAGGGAGAAGGACAGGGCGAGTGCATCCCTGTTGGTTCTCCTGGACCTTTCAGCGGCTTTTGATACCATCGACCATGGTATCCTTCTGGACATGCTTGCGGGATTGGGGGTTGGAGGCACTGCTTTGCAGTGGTTCCGCTCCTATCTCAATGACCGATTCCAGAAGGTGATGCTGGGGGACTATGGCTCTGCGCCATGGCAGCTATGCCATGGAGTTCTGCAGGGTTCCATCTTGTCCCCCATGCTATTTAACATCTACATGAAACCGCTGGGGGAGGTCATCAGGAGGTGTGGGCTGCAGAATCATCAGTATGCTGATGATATCCAGCTCTACCTCTCGTTCTCTACCAATCCAAGTGAGGCAGTGGCTGTACTGAACTGGTGCCTGGCCGAGGTAATGGGCTAGATGAGGGCCAATAAACTGAAGCGCAATCCAGACAAGACGGAGGTCCTGTTGGTTGGTGGATTGGGCTTCAGGGAAGGGGACCTGAACTTAGTCCTGAATGGGGTTGTACTCCCTCTTAGGGACAAGGTCCGCAGCTTGGGAGTGCTCCTTGACCCAGAGCTTTCACTGGAAGCTCAGGTGACAGCGGTGGTGAGGAGCGCTTTCCTTCAGCTTCGGCTGATCCATCAGCTGTGTCCCTACCTGGAGAACGACTGCCTGGCGATAGTGACACACGCGTTGGTGACTTCCCGACTTGACTTCTGTAATGCGCTCTATGTGGGGCTGCCCTTGAAGATGGTCCGAATACTTCAATTGGTTCAAAATAGAGCTGCCAGGCTGCTGATGGGGACTGGGTGTCTATGGAATGCGCTCCCCAGAGAGGTCCGCCTGGCGCCATCATTATCTGTTTTTCGGTGCCAGGCGAAGACCCTTTTATTCAAACGTTATTTTAATTGTTAATATTATTTATTTATTTATTCATTCATTCATTCTATTTTTTGGCCAGGTCGACTCAAATTATATTGTTTTTTATATTGTGTTTGTTTATTTATTTATTTATTATTGTGAGCCGCCCTGAGGCTTTGGCGAATGGGGAGGCATAGAAGCTTCCTAAAAAAATAAAAAAATAAATAACTGTACGTATTTTGCTCATCTGGACCCAGTTTAGTATTGTTCAACATTAACAATTGATCTTGGCCAGCTTGTGAAGAAAAGCGTGTTGGGCTTCATGTACAGCAGTTCTATACTTGCTAGTTTGTGTTTGGGTATTGGGATGTGTCTGAGTGTGTGCAAGTTAAGCATAGTTACAGTGGTGGTCACACATAGGTGATGCTTAAGAAGATGGGGAGGGAACATGACCAAAGTGGTAGAAGAGCTAGATTAGTATGTAGACTCCTGCTCTATCTCACAGGTTCCTGATGGCGTGGCTACTATACCTTCTGGCCTATTTGCACTACTGATGAATGCCATGTGTGTCCGGAATAAGTCATCCATGATTTGATTATGGACGAGGAACTGACCTGGCATGTATTAGCCAGGTAGCTGAGCTTGCTGGTGTAGACCTGACCCACATTTAACCACCTGGAAAACTTCCTGATTGTTAGAACAATAAGACAATGGAAACAATGACCTAGGGAGTTCATAGACTTTCCCACGCTGGAGTCTTTTGAGATGCAGCTGGACCACTATCTGCTAGGGATACTTTAACCTGCACTGAGTAGGAGGATGACCCTAATGCCCATGATGGCCCCTTCCAACTTTACTATTCTATGATTCTGTGGAAATCCAGACGATTCTGGATTCCGGACCCTGATAAATTCTTTAAGACAACTTCCCTTGAAGGAAGCTGTCTTAGACTGCAGCTTCAGGGGACCCAGCTTCAGCCTCAATGCACTCTGCTCATATTTACACACATGTCCAGATCCGTCTATGTGATTTCAGGAACTGAGATAGCAAGTCTAGCAGAAATCCTAACAGGAAGTACAGCCTTCTGTCAGATTCCTACTCTAGTGGGCCTTGATAATGCTCCAGAAGGGGTGGGAAAGCAGAGGAAATGCTGCCTGCTTGATGCCTAAATGGCACAAGAGCTTTTCCTGCTCATTTTCTTGGTTCTGTGTAACTCTGTGTATGTTTAGTTAGCAAGTTTGCTCCAGATTTCCTGGACAACTCCCAAGCCTTGCTAGTCTAAGCCACACAGCAATGAGGAAGAAAATGGGACAATCCCCACTTGTATTTTCACAAATAACTGAAACTATTAGCTTAGCCCCACTGAAGCCAAGAATAATATTTCCGATTAAAGCACCTTTATGCAGGTTTAAGTAGTTTTCAGATCATATTTTGACTAATGCCAAACTAAGCAGATACAACCTATTTCAGTCTAGAAAGAGAAAATAGAACAGGAAAGCTGCTAGAAATTCTATAAGCTTGCTAGATTACTTTGGGACAATGGAAAGATATACTACAGCAACATTGTTTGATTAATTCTATATGTGGGTTATATCTTATTTTATCTGTATTAGGTATTTCTAGAGATTTTCCTGCCTTTGTATGAGCTGTCAAACATTTGTGTTTGAAAACCTTTTTAAGTACATAGGACCACATTCCGTGCAGTCTGATATTAAGCAGATTTTTTCCCCCAGTTGGTATACTTTGTTCAGACTTGTACAAAATCAGGAGGAATTCCTTACAGCTAGCAGGTACCTGTTCTTCATTCATGTCTAAACCAGATACAAACACATAATGGATTACTTTGTTCATTGAATAAGCAATCCGCAATTGCAACTTTATCAAGTACATTCCCATGGAACAGATCTATAAAGCTGGTAAATGCAACAAGACCTCATCAGAGATGTTAGAAGTAAATCTTAATTTGTCATTCACAAACACTTCAACCTGCCCCTCTAAATGAATTATGCGCTCTATCATTGACAGACATGCAACAGACGACACATTGGAGATACCTAATGAGGCTTGTGGGACTGGTTTATTGAACACTACACAGGTGTTAACTATAGAAGTGGGCTGCAGATGATCAACCCCAACGTTGTGCAGAAGCCACAGAGTGAGTGACAAGCTTGCCTTGGTCTACACTGCTATCTCAGGACCTTTTGTTACTTTCGTTTGGAGCTGCCAAATTATCATAAGGACAGTTCTTTTTCTATCTAAGGAAAAGACACACACCTGACGGTAACTGGGAGGTACGTAGAGATCATCACACACCTAATCTCATGCTATCTGCAGACATGGGTTTACCTCTCATTCATATCCAGGTGATAGAAAACATACTAAGCCTCCTCTCAGCTAAACCAGTTGTAATTGCAAACCCTAAAGTACAACTGTATGGATGGAAGACACAGCATAGATGAGCTGGTACTCATCCTGGGGCAGACACCATCTTTCAAGCTTTTGGAAAGAATCAGAGAGGAGTCAAGCCAGCTGCTCAAGGAGATACCAGCCAACCATGCTTCACTTGAAAATGGAATGAGAAGGTCTTGCAGATGCCTTGACACATACCTGCTTTTGCTACATGATAGCAGATCAGTAAGACTCTTCATGGTCATAATAATCAGGATGGTGATTCTAAACTCTAAAATATTCATATTTGAAATACTTAATGGAGTTAGAGTGACATCATCTTGCAGATGCAGGCAATAAGTCAAATGATTTTATTTTATGACAGCAGTCCCAAAGCCATTGAGTTGGTCTACATTATAAGTAAACAATTATGTTAATATTGGGAATACATATTAAGCTGTTTATGCAGATGTTAGACTAGATAACTTATCAGTGTGTGGTAAAGGTTGGGCTCTAGCCCAGTTCCTCCCAATGATAACCATGTGTGCACCTCAACTTGCAATTTTCCAGTGACCCAAGCTGGGCTTGACTTTGGTCAGAATGCAGATTTTTTTTCCCCAGAGAAACGACACCTCATAGGAAGTTTCAAAAAAAAATATTGTTGATTAATTCAGAGAAGTGAATGGTGTACTCACTGTGTGATTGGCTCCAACTGCTTGCTGTAGGTCTGCTACTGAAATATTCATGGTTGGAGGATATCTTTAGATGCTTCTTCAGATTCGTATCTCTAAATCAGCAGAGGAGCACAGGCAGTTAAACATTGCTTCCACTCTGGGGGCATTTTGTTACCCCAGACAAGTGTCTCAGGCAAGGAAAATGGTGCACAGGAGAAGAACTTTGTTCTCGCTGAATGTTTTCCCCCATGGGGTTTCAATCAGCGTAAGGGTGGCTTTCAACTTTTTGCAGTTGTGGGTACTTTAAGTTTTAATCACTCCTGAGGCTATGAATATCAATACAATCTTCAGAAATGCTTAGACTATTGCCCTTCACTCTGCATGGCAATAATTTGGCCTACAAACTCTAAACCAGCATAAAAATCCTTCTATCAATGGACTTACATTTTGTTTGCTGGAGGTTTTAGCTCAAACTCTTGGCTTTCAAAAGAGACTAAGGTTATCTGTATTTAATCTTCTATTATTCCTTAGTTTGGGGCCTTTGGGGGAGTATAAAAATACTCCACAAACTATTCTTATGGAAATATGGGGGTATTTTGTTACCCCAGGAATGATTTTAGAAAGAATGGTTTATAAAAAGACAACTGTGAAAGACAGGATGCTGAAATTTGGGGGTTTGCTGATTAGGCCGATGTTGACAATGTCCTAAAATGACTAGCATGTGTGTCTGCTCATGTGTTCATTACACAACAGTATGCGAGGCAGGGGTATGCCAAGCCCCTGGAGGCAGAATGAGGAACTATGCCATCTGAGCTTGCAGGGCAGAATATTCTACGTAGAATAATCCATCCAGATTAATCCAACCCAAGGAGTGTACTTTCCATATGAATGCCTCAGAAACAGAATTAGTACCATGAGGAGTAAAGTTGTCTATCTGCCTTTGCTATTAAACATACTGACTGGATGTGATACATACCAGTCTTCCTAAGCATATCTGGGACCCTTCAAGATGGGTATCTGAGTCAAAGAAGTAGATTAAAATTATTGCTTCTAGGAAGGACTTGCTCACGCATGCATGCATGCATGCATGCAAGTGCATGCAAACACACATGCAAATACAATCTGTATACCATTTGTTCCTAGAATTCATGTATACCTGAATATAATATACCAATCCTTTATTTGGTTTTTCTCTTCCGTCATATACCTTGGATGGTATACATGGCTTTCAATATATATTAACATTGCAATGACTTGCTGAGTTGGTTAGGAAAGAGACAGCAACTTGCCCAAGACCAGAAAAGGAATGTCATGACTAAGCCAGGATTTGATTGTGTACCTTTCATAGACTGCCAAATGCAACCCTGCATCTCTAGCCTTAAGATAAAGAAGCAACGTCATGTGTTAAAAGAAAGTGTCTTTCTGGAATCAATATTATTTCCCCAAGACTTTCTGAAATATTTTGTTGTTATTCCAGTCTCTGCTTAATGGCTGGTTTACTGTTTTGTTCTCTTTGCATAGCTTCTCTTGCCAGTTTTCAGTATGTTTGAGAGCTTTGTTCCAGACCAGTAGCCATGATAGCAGGCTGTGGGCCGTGGCGTGAAGCAAAGAAACTTTGGCAAAATGCAAACAAAAAAAAGTATTTGCAATGATGGCGACAGCAAAGGACTTTAAAAAAAGAACAGAAAAGAACTTGCATAGCTTCTAAATGAAATGAGAATGCGAAAAATGGTCATCCAATCTGGTTAGAGGCTGTATAGCTTGCTATTCCTGCTGCAAAACACGGTTACCTAGCGTAGAGAATAGAAACAAATGGATATAAGAACACTCACTGTGTAAATTCAGTCTACATCCACTCAAAGGTCAATTTTCTTTTGGCTAGCGAGTTTGTTGGGACACGTGAGCAACCAGTTCATTGGTAAATAAAAGGATTATTAGAAAGATAACATCCTAGTGCCATTTCTTATAAAGGCAATTTACATTTTGAAGGCTGACCTTCCCACAGGAGAAAGGAACTCCTCTTGAAGAAGAGAGGACTTAACAGAATGCTTGAGAGCTTTGTTCAGAAGATTAGTTATGGCCATGAACTGTGGACAGTGTGGTCAAACAGCAGAAGTGTGTGTATGTGTGCACGTGTGCATATGCGTGTAAAGCACAGTGGTAAGATCAAGGGATTTTAAATAAGATTAAGGTCAAAACACTAGGATCAAAATAAAACTACAGCAAGGTATTCGTATGGGCAGTTGATCTAGGATGCCATTCCACTGTACTGAACAATTATGCAGACTTTATAGCCAGCTACTTGGACTATTTCTTTAAAAAGGAGTGGGTGTCTTGGTTTGTTTGTGTATTTTTGTTTTACCCTCTGCATGCAAATCCCTCAGAAATCCAGGCATCCTTTGACATACTCTGTGCGCCCTGTATCCTATGCCCAAGCCTTTTATCTAATTTACATGCATTCAGCTGCTTGCTTTATGATTAATATGCTATATATTCACTTTATAGAGATACTTGCCATCCATAGATTGCTTTTGTGGTTAATTCAAGTCCCTTTTCTTTGTCTCCCACCCATTAATCCAATGCACGTGCTAAAGTCTCTCATGCATCAAGAGAAGAATGCGCCCATATTGCCGCGTATGCGATGCTCCTATATCATTAGCCACCCTTCCTGTGTGTTTGTTGTGCAGACTTCCTCTGCCTTCCTTTTTGGGCAAATGAGAAGCTGCTGGCTGCTTTGCATTCGTTCTGTTCATCAAAATAAGCAAATTAGAAGCAGCAAACACCATGGAAGAATTTGATGGCGATGATGTGTGAGTGCGAAGCGGGGGCGGGGAGGGTGAGAGTAGCTTAGCTCAAAAAGTGCTTAGAGATTTTAGAGAAACTGCCCCATAAATTCTTACAGGCAAAACTGATTTCAGAGGAGGGTCTCTGGTACGTCCCAAAGGCTTGGATGCATATTATGATGTTAAAGTTTGATGCAACGGAAGCTGCCGTTTGAAAGCAGGTTGTAAAGAATTGAGGAAAATATATAATATAATATATATAACTCCCTAGCACATCACTCTGGTATTGTGATGTGCAGTCCCTCTTGTACAATGGTGTTTCCCTGTCTTCTTCCTACTGCACCTGCTCACATGCCTTGAAAAGCCATGCTTGTGGGTTAGGGAACCCTCTGGCATGGTACGGGGGCTGGAAATGAGTGGGAAAAACCAGCGGAAAGTAGACACCTTCCTCTGCATGAGCAGATATGCCTTTCACTTGGAAAAGGGGGTCTCAGACTTTCCCCTTCTGTTCTTTTGTTCAGTGCTGTGGCTGGACAACGTCCAAGCCCATTTTCCCAACAAGCAATCAAAACTCAACAGTACAAATGCTTCTCGGAGTACATGGACATCAAATGAATGAGCTTCCCGCTTCCTGGCCCAGAAAGCTATGATGGAAATCCTAACAAATTGAGTAATGCTATAAGGAAAGAGGACCAATGATATAAGGATCTTTAAAAGGTCATTTTGATTACAGCATATTTCTTTGCTTTCCAAAGCTGGATATCAACTTCTGCACAAGAATCATGTAAAAATGCATTTTAATTAATTAGTCCAGCATTTAATATTGACTGATTGGTTTGATTTGATTTTTACCCTGCCTTTCCAGCAAAAAAGGCACTCAAAGAAGATTATAGGCATAATTAAAATTCATTAAAACAATAAAATGCATTACAATGCAACAAAACATAACAATTCCTGAATAAAAACATAAAAACAGCACCCAACAGACCTACTTTTAAGCCAAAGTCCTTCTTGAAGAAAGTGGTCTTCACCTGCTGGAAGAAAGCAAACAGAGAGGAAGCAAACCTAGCCTCTCTTTGGAAGGTGCTCCACGCCCTGGGAGCAGTCACCAAAAAGGCCTTTTCTCAGGCTGCCACCAAACGCGCCTCTGACGGTCACAGGGTCAAAATAAGTGCTTCTCCAGAGCAGTTTAAGAACTGGGCAGACTGGGAGAAAGTGTGCTTTCAGGTAGGCTGGTCCCAAGCCGTATATGGCTTTATAGGTCATAACCAGCAAAGTCAGATTCTGCCTAGAGACAGACTGGCAGCCAATGAAGCTGCTGTAGCAAGAGACCTGGCAGTGATACAATCCGTTGTATCTGCAAGGTATCACAGAGGTTGGTCATAGTGGCTGTTGAACCAGTCTCAGTCTGGCCACCACATTCTGGACTGGCTGAAGTTTCTGAACAGCCCCCATGTTGAACATTAGAGTAGTTGAATGACTGGCCAGGTGAGGCATCTCTAAGAACAGGTGTGCTGGCGCATGAGCTTCAGCTGTGCACTGCATTCCTGGCCTTGATTCAAACCTGAGCATCCAGGTTTAGGGTCAAGTGCAGAGTGCCCCCAAATGGTGAGCCAAGCCTTCAGGGGAGTGTAACCCCATCCAACACAAATTGGACTCTTATTTCCTGATCTGCCTTTCAACTGACCAAAGAGACCTCTTTGTCTGGATGAAGCTTTAGTTTCTTTGCCCTCCCTTAGTCCACTTCCAGTATCCAGCTCCCGTTTAGAACCAGAATGGCTTCCTTGGATTTAGAGGGGAAGGGGAGATGGAATTAGTCACTGAGCCCCAGACTTCAGACTATCACACCCAGTAGTTGCATACAAATGTTAACTAGCATGGAACCTAAAGGACACCACAAGCCACAACGGCTACCAGGAATCCTGCAGCCGCACCTTCTGAAATTGCCCCTTCAGGGAGGACCACAGTCACCATGGAACAGGTGCCCCAGAGGATACTATGGTTGATTTTATCCAAAGCCATCAAAAGATCCAGCAGAACCCACAGGAGCAAATCCCACTGCTCAGTCCAGTGGAACTTGTTCTTTTATACTGCAGCTTTTATAGAGAATGCAGAGAAAAATTGATTAAACCTTTAATAAAAGATCTTTATGGGAATAATTCTGCCACTCTGGTATCTATGTGTTTAAAGGATGTATCCTCTTACATTTCTGGAAATGCTGCCAAATTTTTTATGACTGCAGTGCAAATTAGGAAAAATGTGGTCACCCGTTTAAGTGAAAACATTGTATAAACTGTACTTGTTTTAACTGAGTTTTAACTTTTCTACTGCTATTTATCTGTTTTTTTTAATCTTCCTGGTCTGTGACAGTAAAATAAAAATTCAACTAAAAACTAAAACATTGCCCAGTTCCTGGCACAGATTATCACCAAGGTGAACAAAGCAGCCTTGGTCCCATAGCCAGGCCTGAAGCCAGCTGGAGATAGAGGCATTTTATCCATCTGATCCAGAAATCCCTGGAGATGAGAAGCTGCTACATGCTCCAGCCCTTTGCCCAAGCATGGAATATGGAGACTGGCTGGAATGTATCCAGGACAGTGTGGTTCAGGGAGGTGTGCCTTTCTTTTTTTCTTCTTAAAGGTCTTACTGTTTGGACAAGACAGAATCTTTCCTTGTCATAAGGAGGCCTTTGCCACTGCCCTTTCGGAATTAATCAGCCCCCTTCCTTCCGCTGCTTTAATAAGGCAAGGACCTGTACAGAAGTGTAGGCTTCACCCTTCCATGAATCCTGCCCACATCCTTGGGCTGTACAAATTGAGAAACAGCCATTATAACTGGACAGGAAGGAGCCAAAGTTACATTTGCCAGATGTGAATCAACTAAGGTATTCGACCTGGCAGTCATACAATCAGTTTTATCTGCAAAGTAACACAGAGGTTGGTCGTAGTGGGCTGTTGAAGGGTCTACATTTTCGTTCTGTGGACCAGAGTATAAAAGACCTCTTAGCACCTGAAAAAGCTCCAGTGGGCAATTCTGAGTACACGCACGGTGGTGGAGAAGTACAGCTTCTTTGCTAACCTTGTTGCCATGGAGTAGGCCTTTGTTTTAATTAGATCTATTTGCTGCTCAGTAGCCAAGCTCTCTGGGTGGTTCATGACAATCAGTACCGTGAAATACAGGGTGATAAAATACAATGTAATGTTTAAAGCTTCAAAAGTTTTAACACTGTAAAAAATACAGATGATAGCCAAATCAAATGCAGCAACAGTGCAAGCAAACTCTAGCCTATGTCTGATGGCACTTGTTCTAAGTATTCCACTAACATTAGTCAACATTCCACCTGTTTCATTCCCTACAATGTCTTGGATAGCCAGGGGAGTCATTTGGCTGCACTCTAGGGGAGAGGACACTCAGGAGAGACCAAATAAACTGGCTGGACCATTTCTCCATTCCAGGGCTTCAAAAGAAACCACCCTCTTTACTGATTATGTGTCTGCATTGGATGGAGCTTTAGATTCATGGAAATGAACTTCCCTGAAATCCTATTCCTGCAGCAGGTCTCTCGGTAAAGCAACCCATGAAGTTGCTTTACTGAGAGTCATACTATTCAGTCACATGCTGAATAGGGTGAGCTTTGTGTAACGTTGTACAAGCATCCCACGGTCAACATGACTGGGATTCTGAAGAAGGAAACCTTGAAGAAGTGGAGATGGGAGTTCTAGGAACCTAGGGAGAGCGATATGTCTTTGAAGCACCCTCTAGATCACTGCCCACTGGTTCCCAGGTTGGCCAGAAGAGCTGGAATGTTCTGGAAGGGACAGGAAAGGTTGAAGAAGGGGATGATGGAGAACAGTTGCCTTGTCTGGTTCTTGGCCCCATGAGGAGGTGTTGAGAGAGATGAGCTGCCCAGTTAGAGATCTTGTGAAGGTCTCCCTGGCTGACCCTTCACCAGCTGGAGCCACCCTGAGGGTGGAGCCCGCAGAGTTACTGAAAGGGAAGGATTTTGGGGAGAAGCCTCCAGCTTGAGTTCAATTTTCTTTATGTGAGAAGAGGCTAAGCTTCCAAATTCACTTAAAGCCTTTTAGAATTCCTTTGTCTTGTGGCTGCAAAGTGCCAATAGAGTTCTGCTTTGCAAAGAGATTGCCTGGTGTTTGGGGGCCTAAGAAGAAGAAGGGCAGAACTGAGCTCAGGACACTGTCATTGGGAGCAGGGGGAGGGGTCCTGGAAAATCACCTTCCATGAGTGAAATCCTTCCCCCTGTTGAGGGCAGATCCTGGATCCCTCTCTCACCCTTTCTTGCTTTCAGGAAAGTAACACTGACATTTTAACCACAGAATAACCGTATGAAGTAAGACTGTGAATGGCAGGCTCTCCAGTGCAAAGGACTCATGTTGCTAGAGTTACATTGGATTCTCCTTCAGGAGCCCTGATTGGTTGGAGGAGTCTCTGCAGGAACATCCAATGCCTGCTCCTGACAGTAACCCAAAGAGCAGAGGTAAAAGGTGTGGAGACAGGTGGGCACTTGACACGCCGGAAAGACAAGGAGGCATGGGCAGACTCCACCCAAAGGGCTAATGCTTGAAGGGGGTGTCGTCACTTCACCGGGGCTATCCAGGGTCTTAATAAGTGTAATGCTAATTCAGAACCTGATTTTTGGCCCATGATATTTTGAGATGGAAAAGTTGTGGGAGTGTAAAAGCTGAAATGGAAAGGTCAGGAACAACCCTTTCACAAATCAAACCGATGCTAAGAAACAGTGACACATGTTACACAGTCTTGAGAGTAATAGTTTAGAAGTGAAGCCCTTCCAATTCTATAATTTCATTAACTCATTCACACTTAATACCCATCTGGTTCAAAACAGAATGGGTCAGAACTGACATTTCATAGATAATTTTGTTTTGCGAAGAGCAAAACAAAACCAAAAATAGTGGGGGTGTGCTAAATGCATATGAGAACATTTTAAAGGAACAAAATCTATGTGTTATTAAAATATTATTAGCAAGTTCCCAATTTCCAAAAATAGAGGAAGGAATGGCTGGTTCTAAAGCATCAAACACAAGCAGATTGATACACCACAGAAGCCTAGGTGGGAATGAGGGAAGTTAAATGGGGCTTTCCATTGTTCCAACTCTCCATTTCTATTTCTAGATCAGTTTGCAAGGTTAAAAAAATCTGCAGGAAAATTCATATGCATTTCCACTATTGCATGCCTTTTGTAAGCATTTTCAAAGCAGTTTTCTTTCATAGCATGCTTTTTGCATGCCCCGCTCCCAAAAGTATGGGTTTTTGTATGCACTTTTTAGTATACAGCTTTGTCCAGAGAACTGCATGGCAAAATTCTAAGAAGAGAGAATCTCAAAAGATAACTATGTATACATTTGTATATTGAACTGAAGAGGTGACAAGTTCTTATCAAAAAATGAACAGAATGAAATTCTTCCTCATTCCTAGGTTAGAAGTGATGAACCCAAATTAAGACAGTGTTTAAACATGAACCAAGAGAATATATTTACAACAGGGATTAATATAAGTACACATGGACTCAACCTACATATAGCAGGATAATATACTGTTGTAAGATGAAACTTTATAACTTCAGATATTCTGCCTTATTATACTCATTGTGGTTACTGAGGAATATAAGATTCTCCTTCCTTAAGTGACCAGCCAAGGTAACCTAAATCAAGAATTCCTTTGAATTCCAGCCAATACCCACAGAACAGAGCTGTTTTCCGGACTGAAATCTCTCACATTCAGCCTTCACTCTTTCCTTTGGCCTGATGCATACAGCTTCAAGCACTTTTTTTCTTTATCAAGTATCATTTTTACTGGGCTAAGGACCTCACAACACTGAAGACTTAGCTCATCCCTAACTATGCTCTTCCCAACCTTCACTATTGTCATGCTTGTTGGTGCTGACGAGCTTGCATTGCAAAGCATCCAGAAGGCTACAAGTGACCCACCTTTGGTTCATACTGTCAGCTGCCTCCTTGCTGCTGCTTCTTCACTTCCTTGCACACGATTTCTGGAACTCTTTGCCACCAGCTACGGTCTTCTCCTTCTAGGATTTCTTCACAGAATCACAGAGCTGAGAAAGTTCTTGGAGATTATGTCTCCGATTATAGAAGCTCTGCACTTCCAGGTGCAGCTACAACTTCACTGACAGATGGCCATCCATCCTCTTCTCCAGGAAAAGGGAATCCTCTACCTCTCAAGACAATCTGTTTCATTGCTGTCATGGTTAGGAAGTTTCTCCTAATGTTTAATCTCAATCTGTTTCCCTGCAATTTCCACTAGTTACATCTAATCCTGTCCTCTAAAGAAACAGAGAGAAAGTCTGCTAAATCTCATTCATTTCAGATATTATCATTATAATGTCTTCTCAGGCTTCCTCTTAGGCTAAACATACTCAGCTCTTTCAATTATTCCTCATAGACTTTTGTTTCCAGATTTTTCACTATCCTAGTTAATCTTCTTTGGACACGGTTCAACTTGCCAATGCCCTTCTTAAAACTGGGTGCTCAAAATAGTCCTGATGTGGCTTGACTCATGCAGACAAGAGCAGAGTTATTACTTGCCATGATCTGACCATGCTGCTTCTGCGAGCACATCCCAAGATCACATGGGGCCTCTTTGTTGCTGCATATTCTGTTGGCTCATATTCAGCCTGTAAATGCTCTAAGTCTTCCCCACAAGAGCAACATTAGCAAGGCTCTTTAGCATTGCCACTTCGTTTACCTGCTTTTCTTTCTTCATCTTTCTGTCCCATCTCTCAGGCCCTTCTAGAACAGACTTCAGGTCTAACTGAGAGATTGGTCCTGTGGGTGCCCTGTTTAATCCCTGCCAACCATGGCCTCTGACCAGTAAAGGGCAACCATCTCACTGGACTCCTTTCGGCTGATCTTTACACAAGGACAAGCAGGAGTTCTTCTGATGCCACCTTCTAAGGTTTGGGACTACAATGACCAGGTTCCCTGGTCATTGACCATGCTGGTTAGAACTGATGGGGACTAATGTCCAAAACCACTGGAGAACAACAGGGTGGGGAAGGCTGTTCTAAAGGGAGCCCTGGCTGATATAGCAGCAGAGCCCCTTCTAATATCCGGATCAGTACAGATATCAGGCACATCCACATTCACATTCCATATGAGGAACCGCTAAAGGTGTCACTCTCCATAGCAGCTGGAAACAAGGCTTCTGCTAGCAGTCAAACCCCATGCAATTTTTGAAGATGTATGAGACTTCAAGTTTCATTTCAAACTGAGATGTTTAACTGTACTAGAAGAGTATGCCCAACTCAGAACTCCTGTCTGTTTACATTACATAATTTTAAGCCTGCAACAAATAGGTTCTTCACAGAGGAGCAGCAGCAGATCATGACTCTGTCATGGGATCGGTGCTCCTCTGACTGTTGAAGGGGCCATAGCATCCAGAGGCCCTTGCAATGCAGTTGGGCACTGCAGTAATTCCCATTTCTCAGCCAGAAGGACATCTATCAGCAGCAGAAGGAACAAGACAGACCCCCTTTTCCTGGCTCTCTTCACCAGGCAGTTCTTCCACACCTTCTTGGTTTGCAGTAAGCCCTCTTCTGGGCTATGGACTAGCACACTCTTGGATATGCCAGGTTTTGACGCTAAGACTGCTCCAAGTGTTCCTTGTGATTTCTGTTTAGATATCCTCACTCTTCAGCCTCCAAAACAGAACACCAACTGTTGAGTTAAGCTAGAAAATGATTTTCCCCCCCTCAAAAAAAAGATGGCCAAAACCTTGCCCATTCATAAGATAATCAGAAGTGACATTTTCTATTCTAGAGGTTACTGTGTTTTCCTACCTGGGGAGATGCCTGATAAGAATGCACAGGTGTTACCCAAACATATTCTGGTTCGTTGTCAGGACCTGGCAGCCAATGCCATGACTGTGGCATAACAAGAACACATGTGAGTCTCCAGTAAAAGACTTTTTATTGCTGTTCTTATGCATTATTTTCCTTGGAAGTCAAGATGAATTCCCCAGTTAGTTTGCTCAGATCATACTCTGTAGAGTGAATTCTGAAAAGCCTTGGGATGTGATGGGAATAGTATTCCTGTCTTTTCCTGTGTAGCATCTCAATCAGATTGTGGCATGTTATAGAATCAGGTGGTCTGCATTGTTTTTCACTAGGCATTGACTACCAAGAACAGTTATAGAGCTATTAGATGTAACTTGTCAGCATGCTTTTTTACCATATGCATTGAAACTGTGAACGTTTAGTTAAGCTAAGTAGTGCCTTAGTTTATTCCAAAAAGGATTATAATAATGATGCCTCATTAATGGTAATATAACATACTATGGTCCCAGGGATGCCCTCACAAGGACCCTGGAATCTCTGCTTCTTCTTTGTTCTTCTTTTGCAAAACAATATCCTGCTCATTTGAAGCACTAGATTTGCATTTGCTATCACATATATTTTCTTCCCAACAGTAACACATCATAACACACAATAACACAATAATATACTTTCCAGTCATTTTGTACAAGGGAAGGCAGTTCCATTTGTAAATATATTGCCAAAGCTAGAGCCAGGTCAAGAGCTGTTTGGCTGGGCAAGCTCCTGGAGCCCCCAAACTGGAGCAAGCTTATAGCAAGCTTAAGATGGCATTCACTGTTTAGCGAGTTGGAGTGCACAGGTAGAGCAATCTTATGAGTGCAGTAGAGAGATAATCTGTGGCAGAAGAACAGACACTTCTTCTGCTGGGGTGGAAAATGTGAGGCAGCCACAGTGGTGGAAAGCTTTCCCACGCTCCAAGGAAGACCTCTGTGGGAAGACTCCTCTTCAGTCAGTGGAAGAGGAGCTCCACAGTATTCTATGGGCCATGGGACACCATGCCAAGAACCATAGTGGTGCACTTTTGATTAGATTAGACTCTGCTACATCTAAGTCAAAGATTTCTGGATTCACCAAAGGTTCTCAGATAAACAAAGCGTAATGGTTGGGTCCCCATATTTTGAACTTCTGAGATTTAGCAGCTACTCAGATTTATCAGTATTCAAGATCTATAGATCCTTTGTGAGGCAGGGAAAAGTGGTGATCTCTGCATAAAACCCAGGCCTAGCTGCAAACCAGTTGAATCAATGAATTCATTGTAATTTTGCACTGGACTTCTGGACAATGCATAACTTAACCAAAAGCCATCCATACACTTACCATACTACTATTCCTGTGTTTCATGTGCATCATATTTTTTAAGGGAGAACCCCAACAAAAGACAAAATAAGGGTGGGCCACTGAAGACAACAAAATAAAAGCAGTATATTAAAGAGGATGAGAGGCTGCAGAACAGTTGAATGGATTCCTTTCATCAGTCTTCACTGCAGAAGATACAAGACTGATACCTGTGGCTGAACTGATGTTTTCAGAAAGGGAGTCTGAGGAACTGAGCCAAAGAGTAGTGACGATGAAGCATTACATAGAATAAGTAAGCAAATAGAAGGACAAACCCTGCTGGAAAAGAATTGATAGGTTTCCACAAAGGTAAGTCATGTCTCACTAAGTGTTTAGAGTTCTTTTAGGGTGTCAGTAATATTGTAGTCAGCTTGCCAATAAACTTGAAGCAGTGAAGTGGCCAACTTTGTTGATGATCACAAATTATTTATAGTCTTAAAACAAAAAGGGACTATGAAGTACCCCAAAAGGATTTCTCCAAATTATGAGAATGGGCATCAGAGTGGAAAATAGTGAAAGCAAGTGTAAAGTTATGCATGTTGAAGCAAAGAAGTCCTTGTCACATGCTAATGATATCGTAACTAGTGCTCAATGGCCAAGGAAGAGATTGGGGTTGTGGTGAACAGCTCCATGCAAAAGGGCAACCCAGTGTGCAGTTACCGTGACAAAGGCACATTCCATGTTAAGTATAAGAAGGAAAGGCATCAAAGCTGCTGAGATCATACAGTTGCTGTACAAATCTATGATAACCACACTTGGAATACCATGTCCACTCCTGGTCACTGCTCCACACACACACACACACACACACACACACACACACACACACGAGAGAGAGAGAGAGAGAGAGAGAGAGAGAGAGAGAGAGAGAGAGAGAGAGAGAGAGAGAGAACTGGATAAAGTGCAGAAAAGGGCACCTGATGGCACAATCCTATGGAGAAGCCTATAAGTCTCCAAAGACTCTGGGCACCCTATGGAGGTGAGGAGAAGTACAGAGATTAAGGTCACCTCTGACCTTCTCTCTGCAAAACATTTAGATGCCTGATTTCAGCTGTCAAAGCATGACACTTCAGAGCAGAGGGGCAGGAGACAGGCTGCTGTGAGCTGGTGAGAACAGACTCACCAGTGCTTCTTGCCAAATGTCTTTATTTTACTTGTAAGTCTCTGAGCATACACAAAGCGAAATGTTGAACCCCCTCTGGCCCTCTTCACCCAAAGCTTTGCTTATGAATCCTTCTGCAACTGTCTCTGGCAGGAGAAGCACCGTGGAACTGGGCATGGCTGCGTTCCTCCCTGTGGGATCCCAGTTGGGCCACCCTACGACTGTGATGACAGACTATCAGGTCCACCTCCTCAGGAGGCTGGAGTCCTCCATCCAACAGACTCCCCATCTCTAAATCCCTCCCTCAGGATGCAGTTGCTCTTCCTCATTCCCACGGTTGGGTTGAATGGGCCCCTCGGCTGCCCCTGAACTAATCTCTTCCCTACCAGGCACAGTGGCTGCTCGGGGCTTAGAACTGCAGCTGGAGCGGAGTCCATTTCAACAGCCATCTCATTATCAGAGCCTGAGCTGCCAGCCCTGCCAGCATCAGCCACCTCCCCTTCACACAGCTCATTCTCAGGATCTGAGCTGCCAGACCAGCCAAATGGCCAGCTTCTTGTGCGTGCCTGGGAAGTTTGCCAGAATGCGCATGCATGACATAGGCACCACTGCGTCCATCACTGTTTGGCACTGCCAGTCTGCTCCCCCACCACCACCCTGGAACAGCCCCAAAAGCTCTTCTCAGAGGCTGTTCATGCAATCTTGGAAAAGCAGCCAGCACAGTGCCGTCCATGCCAGCTGCAGGGGGAGGGGGCAGGGGGCATCTGTGTGTGGATGGAGCCATGGAGCCAAAGGGATTGTCTGGACTTGTGGCTGGGCTTCTGCAAAATCCCCTGGCCATCTAGGTGCTAATGGCCACAGGACTGCCCTGCAAAATGATCCAGGAGCTGGAGCAATGCTTAGGAAAAAAGCATGCAGAAGTATTCCTGATGTAGAGGACGTAGACAGGCGACATTTCTTTTCTCTCTCACACACAATCTTAGGACACGTGGTCATCGCGTGAAGATGATTGGTGAGAGATTCAGAACAGATAAAGGGATTTACTTTTTCACCCAGCATGTTGTTAAACTACAACATTCACTTCCACCAAATGTCAAGATGATCAGCAGTCTGGGTGGCTTTAAGATGGAACTGGGCAAATGCATAGAGCGGACGGCTATCAATGACTACCAGACCTGGTGGCTATATGCTGCCTCCAATACATCAGGTGTCTGCCTATGTACACCAGTTACGGGGGACATGGGTGGGAGTTTGCTGTTGCATTCATATCCTGTTTGCAGGTTTCTAGGGGAAGCTGGTTGGCCACTGCATGAACCAGATTGTGGAACCAGATAGACCCTCAGTCTGACCCTGCATGGCCCTTCTTCAGTTCTGTTTGCAAACCAATATGCGCGTGAGCACCCTTGCCCAACGCCCAGGTTTTTGCAAGGAGGGAGGTTTGGCATACCAGGAAACAACCACTGGAAATGTAGCTTCCTTTCTTGACAAGCACTTACTTGTAAGGTTCTCTCTGTAGTGCAGCGGTTTCTCATAAATGATTAGCATGTCGTGTGCATAAAGGCAGTGACTATTTTCCCAGCACGCTCCAAACAATTTGAAGCTTTTTGCTAGAATAACAAATTAGCACTCGCCATCGCCAAACCCACAAATATTTGTACAATTAAACAGCAAGCTTAGCGTCAGAAAGTGGAAAGCACTCTTCAGCAGTTCATGGCGCCAAGTGGATTTCTCCCCCCCACCCCCGACCCTGCTAGATTTAGTTAGATTAGCCAATCTGATGGATAGGGCAGCCCTTAAATGTATTAAACAAGACTTTGAGGCATTCCTGTTCAGGAATGTTTAATTCAACACTTGCTTTGATATTTGGAAAGGCTGAAAAACACTGAAGGTGGCATGTAAATAAGTTGTGATCTGGCACATAGACCTTGAGGCTTTATTGAATTTTGGAGGCTCAGAATAATGAAATGCTATCTTAGAACAAAGTAGGGTGGGGGAACAAAGGAATCAAGGTGACTTTCTTTGCATGAATCCCTCGCTTAGGTGTCTATTCACTTATACTGGAAGATAATGGTAGTCAAGCTGTTCTCACAGTTTGTTACATTCTCAGAAGATCTGCTAAGGTTTCACATGGCCTGCCTCTTGTCAGGCTGATGGCACTTGCCAGCCCTGCCTTCCTCAAACAATTGCCGCATCAGCTGCCTGGACGTGCTGCTAACTGTATCAAGGTTGCAATGGCTTCCAGCTAATTCCAGGAACTAAATATGCTGGAAAACTTGGATTTTAACCTTCCTGGCATATTCAGATATTAAATGGTTGTGTGTATCTGACAATGATGCCAGAACAACAGCACTGTAACCCTGACAGAACATTATGTTTTGCAATGATGTGCTGGCATTGTGTCGATATGCACCATTCAAGGCTTTGAAATGCCGTGAGTGATAGGATAGAGCTGTTAGTCCTGCTTCACTGTAAAGTCTACGACCTGTTATGCGTCTCATGTTCCAATGCATGTGCTTGCTGAATCGAGCTGCCAAGTTCTGGCACACTGCAGTCAGAGAGACGAGTGCAGTCCCTGGGTTCTGCCTACTAGACGCCATGTGGGAGATGCGGCAAAGCTGAGGAGGAACACATCTCCCAGGAGAGGCTGCATCACGGCATGCTGAGGAGGCAGTGAACCTGAGACATGGAGGCACTGAAGTAGCATCCCTGGATGTTCATAGCCAAGGGCTATTCAGAGGACGAGCTGATGCCGATGTTCGAATCTTGCGGGGGCTAGCAGCCCTGATTGGTCTGAGGAGCCAGGTGGCCTCAACTACTACAGAAGCCTAGCATGTGCTCTTGGTTGCTTCCTAAACACTAGGGACCAGCCAGGCCTGCCTTTTCGGATGCCTCCTCCCCACCTCCATGTACCCGCCATAAGTTTCAGGGTATTAAACAGTTGCAAAAGTACCCCCTCCCTCTCTTTCCTCACATTTTCTTAGGGGCAGCTCCAGAAAAGAATAATAGGGGGCCAAAGGGGAGGAAGTCTGGTTCTGGGATACGGGGATTTTTCTGCTGCATATTACAATATTCCTAAAGCGAAACAAGCACATTTCAATACTGTATCATTCAGACTGTTGGATAAATTGTAATTACGGTATGCAAGGGCCACTCTGGGTTTCCCACAATGGTCTTGCAAACCTGCAAGCAGAGACCTTCTGTATTGTTCTATTGTTCAAGCTGATGCAGGTGCTTGATAAGTTGCAGTTTCCCTAGCAATTGCAGTAGTAGCTGTTATAAAAGAGCCCTCACAAAACAGTAATGGTGGGTGGTTGTTTTCTCAATAGAGCACCAGTCCTCAAAATGTGCATTTTTTTCTTTGAAAGCTACTGTGACATATTCTAACTGGACATTCTCCTGGTGTCAAATATAAGGGTTTCCATCTCTAAAAATAGAACATTTCTCATAAAGAAAAAGTCTTTTTTCTTTTCTTTTTTTGGTTTTTGCACGTGTGATCATTTGCTCCTGCTGCTTCTTCATCCCTCAGAGGTGTATAGTTCACAATGCTCTGTGACATCATAATAATCTCCAGACTAGCTAATTATGATGGCAAAATCACAGGGGTGACTTCAATTGTAACTAAGTGGCAGGAGTGAATGAGGGTCTATGGAATAAACAAGAAATTTTCAAGTAAATGTCCATAGTAATAGCATACATGGTCAAAGGCAATTTTCAGAAATATATACAATAAATACTGTTATAAATGGCCCAGAGAGCTTTGCCTGCTGGGTGGTACAAAAAAGAAAGAAACAAAGGAAGGAAAGAAGGAAGGGAGGGAGGGAGGGAAAGGAAAAGAAGAAAGGAGCTTTGTAAAGTCTACCAGTAATGTATTGTTAATCTCATTGCCAGAATTTTATTACACTTGTGTGATGATGGACTTCTGGAAGCTGCATTTGAAAGAAAGCAGAATATTCGTATTTGTTCTATGTACAAAACAGGGGTGAGCAACTTGTGCCCCCCCAAGCCACCTGTGCCCCCAAAGTCTTCTTCTGTGTTCATCACCATGCCAGAGAAATCCAGCAGTGTGGCAGCGGCCACATTTAGGTTGCTGCCAAAGTTTGGTGGCAAATCTTCACGGAGTCTTTAAAAGGACAAATTGAGCTTGCTGTTTGAATTATAGAAAATATCTTGCATGGAAAATAGAGAGGAGAAAAGTCTTCTGGATGGTTTCTGCTAGAGCACAGTGAATAAACGACCAGATGCTTTAAGTGAAAGGAGTAACTAACTATGGATTTACATGAGTATAATGCAAGCCAAGTCAGGTCCTCTGTAATCATAGACCATGAATAGTCCTTCACGGCTGGGAATGAAAAGATGTTTTGTTTTTCATTCCTGTTCCAGAAAAACACACAATAAAACCCAGTATCCCATTTATAATTAGAGTGTATTAAACCCTGATAGCCAGACAAGCACAGGAGCACTGGTTTAAAACAGGTTAGAGTAATGCAATGTTAATCCAGATCCTGGTGCTCTCAGCCTCCCCAGGCCTTGTGCCATGCTAGTCCCGCAATTTACTGTCACAAACGCTCTGAGGCCTTCACCTGGGGAAACTGCTGGCCACCACCGTGTGAGGATGCCAGGGAGGGTGGTCAACCCCCTTGCCAAGCTGGGAGGAAACAGTGGCAGCATGGGGTGCCGCAGCTGGCCACATGCAAGCACACAGCAGTTGAATGATGGATTCTGCCTGGCTTCCACATCCTTGCACAGGGCTGGGTGTGTTGCCTCAATGCTCCACAACCACCATTTGAAAGGGAAAGAAAGAGTGGGATGGATCTCTCGCCCTGCGCCATCAGTTTTGCCATCAGTCCCCAGGTGGCTGCTAAATGCAGGCAGAGGTAATCATGAAGAGAGCCAGTGTGGTGTAGTGGTTAAGAGCGTGGGACTGGGACTCAGACGATCTGGGTTCGAGTCCCCGCTCAGCCATGGAGCCAACTGGGTGACTTTGGGCCAGTCACAGACTCTCAGCCCAACCTACCTCACAGGGTTGTTGTTGTGGGGATAAGATGGAGGAGGAGAGATGATGTAAGCTGCCTTGAGCCCTTTGTAGGAAAAAGGCAGGATATAAATCCATAAATAAATAAATAAAAAATAAAAGGTCACCTTGACTCCCCGTGACACCCAGACAGAGCTGACTTCATGGCTGGGCACCAGCCCTGGACCTACAGCCCAGTAGGGGTCTGCTGATGAGAGTCCCAGCATTTGCTCCTTGTTTTCGCCATGCCAGCCTACCTGATCTCCTGCCTCTCATGCTGGCCTGGGACAGCGCTGGGGGTGAGATGGAGCAGCAGCGGGAGCCACTGCCTGCATTCTCATGGCTCTCTGCCTGCCATGCAAGCCAATGGTGGCAATGCCAAGAAAGAAAGCAAATGAGGAGCAAGAGCAGCAGATGTCAAAGGCAGGGAGAAGGCAGCCTCATTGAGGGAAGAGCCCTTTGACAGCCACGATGCCAGCAGACTCCAGTTTTAAACCCCTTCCACTGATAAAGGTTCCTTCCAGGAACATTGGTGGCACTTGGGCAACTTTGGGTACCACAAATACTGAGATTGCCAGCCTCCCTGTAATATTACAATCCACAGCATTCTTTTCAGCAGGGTGCGTGAGATTACTCTTGTACACTACAGTAGGTTTGTAACGTGTACATTATCTTGAGAGTCCCAAAACCCTGCCCCAGAAGGCACCTGGCAAGGAGGGGATTCAGGGCAATTCTATCATGCAATTAGCTTCCAGGTTCGTGCAGCCCAGTTTGGCAGAACATGGTTAACTTCCCTTTCCTTCTGAAGAAGCATCACTTTATTGCGAATACATTTGCTTTCCCAAGAATAAGGGGGTGTTCCTTTAATGGGTTTGGACTAGCTGTGGAATACAAATGCCTCTTCCAAACAGAGAATTGGGGGGTGGGGAGCAAAGCACAACATGTTAGGAAATAAAAGACTTGGAGGATGGAGGATATTTCCCCTTGTATTTTTTTTAATCTGTGTACTCTGTATGGAACAACAACAGCAGCAACAACAACAGATGTCCTCGGAGTGAATGCAGGGCTGTAATTCACTCTCAAGGTTCCGTTGCTGTTCATAAACTTCTCAAGCGCTTTATGACATAAGCAGAGTCCCTCAAGTGAATTACAGCCATCTATCCACTTTGGGGCCATACATTATCATATGTAACTGGCAGCCAAGATCCAGTTGGCTCATGACGCAGACTGGCTTTGCAAGCAGATTTCTAATAAGACAGACGTGAATCTGTATCGGCAGCGGAAGGTGTACTCATTTATTTCAGTACACCCCATCCCTTTTATTAGGAGCAGGAGGAGAATGCCACTCTCGCTAGCAAGTTTCCTAGCTGCCCAAAGACAGTGCTGGGTGGGGGTGAAGTGGGGATCTGGGTTAGAGATAGCGATGTGACTGCTTTTAAATCTTGCGCATCCCATGAAGCCGTCATCTCATTTGCCCTGGCTGCTTTGCATGATAATGGTGGAACTGTACATTATCCATATGAAGTGATATGTGGAACAGGTGTTCTGTCCCACAGCAGGTTAAAATGGGCTGCATTCCTTTGGGAAATAGACATTTCACAGCAACAATAACAACAACAACGAAAGAGGGGCCCAGATGGGAGATATTTCTGTATCAGTGAAGCTTTAATATCGTCGTCTAATAAAGATTTAAGATGCTTCTCATTCTAACACAGTTTTCAACTTATGGCTGAAAATTACTCCAGACACACCATTTGTAGAATACACTGGCGTACACAAATAATTGACCTATCTCAGCTTTATAATCAGTAATAAACAATGCATTTTATGCTTTTATTTCTCTTTAAAAAGTCTTGAGAGTAAACTTTTTGGAAGGGACAGGTCAAGTAAGCTAACAAATACAACAGGGGCAAGTTCTGATCCCTGCTGCAAAGCCGTGGCACCTGGATACTATTGCATAGGGCTGCATCACCTAATGCATAGCGTTCTGTTCTGTATGGGGCATTGAACTGGGAAGTGTCAGCTAAAAAGGTGAGCACTGTTTCCCAAGACAAACTACCCTCAAAGAACGGCCGTGGAGTTCACAGTTTTGCCCTAAAACTTCTCAGCCACCTGAACCGGGAAAGGACCAGAAAGAAGCGCACTGACTGAAAAGCAAGTGTTGTCATCTGCAGTAGGCTTCTCTGGTTTGGTGCCCTTCAACTTCCATCAGCCCATGGTCAGGGATGCTGGGAGTTGTTGTCCAAAACATCTGGAGGGCACCAGGATGACTTATGCTGTCTGAATGGGACAAGGATATCCAGCTCCAGATTCAAGCCACGAAACTCACTGAGTGAACATGGAAATGGCACTCTTTTCCAGCCTAATCTACCTCCCAGGGTTGTTGTGGGGAGGAAAAGCAAGATAAGAATGAATGTGTGTGCTAGCAGGTCCAAACGCATAAAGGAATTCCAGCACTGCAGTTGTTTGCCACTTTCACTTATATTTATTTATTATTATATTTATAACCTGCCTTTTTTCCTTCAAGGAACTTGATGCTGCTTACACAATCTTCTTCATCCTTTCACTCTTCTCCTTACAACAACAGCCCTATAAGGTAGGTTAGTCTCAGAGTTGATGACTGGCTCAAAGTCACTCCATGAGTTCTCTGGCTAAGTGAAAACTAGAACCCAAATGTCCCAGCTCCCAGTCCAACACTCTTCACTACACTGGCTCTCATTTGCTGCATCCTTACTTTACTTACTTATGTAGAAAGCATGATCACTACTCTTCAGCCAGAATTTTGTGGTGTGCCCACTGACAGCATCCTCATTAACCTCTCCATATCACCCGTAACTGAAGCTTTCTGAGCTGTACCTGATGAGGAAGAAGGCAGCACGAGATTACCACTAGTGGGAGAGCTTCATGTGTGTTCCCACAAGGACAGAACAGACATGGAGCAGATATTCCAGCCAAAGGGAAGCAATTCTTAGGATTCAGTAGGCACAGCTTACACCATGCTTAATGGGTAAGCATTTTAAAAAGCCATCTGTCTCCATTTCATCCATGGCCAAATGTGCAGGCTTCTGCCTTCCGTGGCTAGGAGGAAACTTCCACAAGAGTA
Organism: Varanus komodoensis; assembly: GCF_004798865.1. NCBI lineage: Eukaryota > Metazoa > Chordata > Lepidosauria > Squamata > Varanidae > Varanus > Varanus komodoensis. The sequence continues at coordinate 877,534 of NW_025336197.1, forward strand.
AAGGCTCCACTCATGGATGGTCCCTTCACCAAATCTGGGGATCTCTGTTCCTTCCCTGCCACAGCTGACTCCATTCAGCAGAGCCTACCAACTCTCATGTAACATTTTCGGGGAAGCTGCAGGGGCTGCTATGGGGAAGAGGAAAGTGGTGGATATCCATTTTCTTCAGGGCACTCAACCTGATACGGATAAATGGCAGGAAGTTCTTCAGGAGGGTCCAGAGGTGAGTCATTTCCTGTCTCTTCTCACCTCCTTCTCCATGCTTCTTTTATGCTAACATAGCTGTGGGGAGCTCAACAGCAAAGCATGGGTGGAAGAGGCAGTTGCCTTATTCCACATTGGACCATTGGCCCTTCCAGCTCAGCCTTGCCTACATTGACTGGCGGTGGCACCCAGCATTCCAGGTGAGCGTTTCCTAGCTCTACCTGGAGAAGTTGGGGGTTGAAGCAGGGACCATCTGCATGTGCAGCATGTCCTCTGGCAGAGCTACAGCATTCCTAGCAACACGTTCCTCCCAGAACCACCCTATAAAAATTCTCCCGACGGGGATCTGCAATCCCTAATGAGCCACCCCTGAAACACACCCAGAGCAAGATCATTGCAGAGGGTTGCGGCTGATGGGCACATGTGGCAAGAGCACACGTGAGTGAAAGAATTAGCTCCCTGTTCCTTTCCTTTACATCCCTTTGCCACCCGTTATGCTCTTGCTTGAACTGGGCTGGAACAGGCTGCATCATCCCGAGCTTGAGGCTAAGTTTCTGGAAGGGTCATGCCCCGAGCAGTGAGCCGGCAATGACAAAGCTCTCCTAGAACTCTGTTTCACTTGCATGGTTGCCAACATAGCAGCTATAGGAACTAGCTGTGACTGACACACATTCAAAGTAAATAAAGCCGCACCCTCCCACTTTCTAAACAGGTTCTATAGATTTTTTCATGGGTCACGAAGTTCCCTGCATTATATATTTATATACCAAAGTGCCAGCATTGCACAGAACCTGAGATACAGTGGCACATAAATATTCAAGCGTGGGTAGTCTGCAGGGGGAAAAAAAACCTAGCAAGAAATATTGTAAAGATGAAATAAGGAAGGTGTGAAGTTAAAGGCTTGATTTATACGAGGAAAACTTACACTGTGAATATTGTTGTGGGCCTGGCTCCTGGAGACAAGATTTGTTAGTACAAACTGTCTCTAAATATTTATGCTCCACTAAATAATTGCTAAATAATTCCAGTTCTCAGCTGGAAACTCAGGATCTGGACTAGCCAAAATTAGTCATGGAGTAAGATGGTATATTGGTATTTTATACAGCAGGACTCTTACCCAGTGACACTTGTAAGTTTCAGGATATAATTAATATCCTTTTATAAAGTGCTCTCTATGGCCTGACACTGGAACACTTCTTTGAGAAGTATTTCGCTAAAATAAATGAAGCACTTAAAGGCAATATATTCAGGGTTATTTATCTAAGAATTATTAAGGACATTTACATTTTCTAGCTCCATCTGTAGGAATTGTACTGCAGAAATGCCTGCTTTTTTGTAGTCTTGATTTGATGTGTTTTATTGTGATTGTGTCTATCTGTGTGCATGTGAGAGAGGGAGAGAAAACGGGCAGGAGGGCAAGAGGAGTGTTAATGAATGAAAGAGAGACAAAAGATTCTATTACTGTCTTTAGGACAGGTTTTCAATGGCCTATTTTCCTAGCTTCACTGATAGTTTCAAGGCTCAGGATTAATGAAAGGTCCTCACTAGAGCCCTTTTATAGAGAGACTCTAGAAAATATGACTTTTTATGAACATGTATCCATTCATTCAATGTTTCTAGAGACACCTAAACAGGGACTGTGTTCTAAAGGGATCATCCTAAGATTGTAATCTAAAAACAGAGCAGCATGAAAAGAGATACGTCCAAGCTCAGGAAAAATAAGACATCAAAATAAAACAAAAGTTTAGGGTACATACTAGCCAAAGCCAAGCATTTGAAAATTCTCTTTTCTTTAAAGGAACAATTAAGCATCTCTCTCATGAATGGGATGTGAAGGGCTGGATCCAGACTCAATTGTACTTAGAGTAGACCTATTGGAATCAATGCTTCTTTTGTTAGTAATGACCAGCTTAAATCATTGATTTTAATGGCTCTTCATTACGTATCACTAAGTATGGTTCCTTGTCCAAATGCTTAACTTTGGAAGGATCATATTCCTTTTTTTTGTTTACTAATAATCTCCACTTGTCCACTCTGAAGTTCTCTTTCAAGAGTGGTGGGACCTAGCATTTAAAATAAAAGGTAATATTCTATGTTAGCTTGTAAAATACCAGATAACATTCTATAAATTTTCTGTGGCATTGACCCTTTCTGTGAAAATTAGGAAAACATCTCTTAAAAAACAAAAACATGATTATCTCCAATCTGGTGGTGTAAATTTCTTGCCAGCTTCTGGAAAAGCTAAAATCTTCCCTCAGATTCATTTTTCTTGAAATTGGAAAATCCCCTGATTTGAAATTTGGTGAAAGAAAGTACATTTGCTGAGATATGTCAGAATTTATTTTTTAGATTTCACTTTTCCCACCCCCTTGCATAAATACATGAGGTGAACTTCTCTTTTTAAAAATCTAACCATTCTCCAAGGATTTCACATTAGCATATAATGGACCCTGTCCTGAATATTATTCTTATAACCATCCTATAAAGTAATACTTTGAAGATTTCTCCAGGCTTTGGTTTACTTCATCTTCAACTTCAAGTTTTTTGGGTTTACAGGAAAATTCAAAACTTTTTTGCATGTTTCTCCCCAATATGTATTTTTCAATGTATTTTTGCCAAATATATACATGTTTGAAACTATTTCCTTCTAAGGCAATGCATGTTTTAACATAATTTCCACTGATATATACATTCTACATGATTTAAATTAAAGTAGAGAATCTCATTTCAAAATCACAGAATTCTGAAGGTTAGCTGAATTTCAATTCACATAGTGGTTCAAAGTTAGGCCAGGTTAGGTGAGGTACCCTAACCCAACCCTGCTCTGTGTTAGGTTAGAGTGAGATTCACGCAGTGAGCTTTAGGTGAATATGGTCCCAGATCTCCTTGTCCCTGCATGCTCACCATGACATCACACAGGCCCTTGAATGTGTCACCAGGTACTTGACAAGGGACCTGAAATCCTTCATGGTCCTGGCAGTGCTGCCTACATATCTGGACAAAGGGCTTTGCTGGGATACTAGGAAAAAACACATCTGAAACTTCAGTTGCTGGGCCCCATATGGCATAATGCATCAGATACATGTAGGGCCAATCCTCAAATTATAATGTGGTTGCTTTTTGCAGGGCTTATTAGTAGGTTTCTGCAAGAAGGAGAGGAGAAAGACTAGAAACTGAAAAAGCAAGAAGTTGTCTCCTAGGACTGTCATACCTACAGCCATATCATGGCTTAGATCAACTTTGGGCTGATGGAACTGGACCTTGATGCTCCTTCTTACCCATAGCGTCTTCCTGAAAATGTTACACAGAGGGGTGGGCAGATGCTGAAATGACCGAGCTGTGGTGCAGAGGAAGGGGGTGAAGATCCTTGAAAATGGGGGCAGAGGCTCTTCCTGTGAGAGGAGGCCTTCCATCCATGTAAAGCAGAACTTTGGCCCAGCCCTTTTTCATTTCTATATTACAGGCGCAGGCAACCTCTTGCCTACAGGTCCAATCTGGCCTGGGTCACCCAATGCTGCCCACGGAAGGTTAAATATTAACATATTGTCTATCAGTGTGCATGACACTTCATGAAAAGCTACAGGGCCAGTCCTTGCACCAAAGACCTTACAATTCAAAATTTGGAACACAAAATGTGATGGAAGAAGAGGAGAAGGGGATGGGGAGGATGGGACACCAATTCACTGTTCTTCCAGTTGCACATGTTCCTCCTTAGTTTTTGGCTGAGTTACAGTAGTGTAGCCTTTTGAATCTGGTGCTCTCCAGATGCACCAGACTACAAATCCCAGCATTCCCAGCCAGTGTGCCCATTGGGCAGCATGGCATGAGAACTAGGGAGTTCTTTCCAAGTCTTCACAGAAAAAGTCAGTTTTGTATTACAGAAATGATTATTGATCAGTACTTCTAACTGGGTATTGTACATCCATCAGTTTGTTGAAGAACTAACATCGTTTCTAAAAAATAAGTGAATAAATATCTTTGGAAAGAGCTTTGGATGTTCTCAGAGTACAACATATCACAGGACTACTTTTCTGGAACAGATACAAATATTGGATTATTTCTATATAAAAACGGGGGGAAAAAACCTCCTTCATGAAGTCTCAAATGCTCCCAATCTTGCTTAATCAATTAAACGAACATTAAATGCATTTGAATATCTCTGCTGTTTCTCTTATCAATATAACTCTCAAATGCTTTCCCTTTGCCGCCCAAGGTGATGAAAAATAGATTCATTTGCTCTCTAACTGCTCATAATTGTGGCTTCAAGTTTTTTTCCTCTTGAATTTTGAAGCCACAAGTCGACTTTATGTGGCTCTAAAGCTGCGGTTGGTTTTCATCCCGCAATGCTCAAGGGAATTGCTCTCCTCCAGGCGTCTATTGTTTGCAATCAGGAGATAAAGCACTCTTGATAAAACTCTCATAATCATGTTAATATTAATACTTTGGTAGATACTATGTACTCCAGTGATAGCTTTAAACAGTCCAGGGTGTTTCTCTCCCCCACCTCCCCCTTTCTCCTTTATTCAAGCCTTTATGAATAGAATATTAACTGCTTGATTCACAGTTCAGGAGCAAGAGGGTTTACTTGCATGTTGCATAAGCACAGCGTACCTGCATATCCGCACCATATTCTCTCCATGGTTCTGCCTCAATTGAGCAGCAACTGTTTTGCTATCCTTTCGGCAACCTGATTCGTACGTCCTCAGAAAGCATGTGGTAAAGCCCTCATGGGATTGTACTACTATAGAATTAGGGGGTGAATTTGGGAAAAAAAGGAAAGAAACAAAAAGAAAGAATGCTGTGCATGATACATGTACAGGAAGCATTGTCCTGCTCAGAAGACACCAAGTCTGTGCGACCTCTGCTTGGTGAAAATGCACACAAATAGTATCATTTGTGGGCTGATGATACTTGTGTACCATTCCCCTTCCTAGAAAGAATGGATGCTCCCCTGGGCACCTGGAGAGCCTGCTGGCAAATCCACCACCTTCCAGGCATTACAAGGGTGGGGGCAAGGGAAGGGGCTAGAAGAACCAGGAGCTCCACATTTAAGGTGAGCAAATCCTGGTGATGTTCATTTACTCATGAGGGGGCAAACAGCAGTGCTTTTTCTTTTGTCTAATTATGCACAAAATCAGACCCTTATAAATACTTGAAGAAATAGGGAGGCCTAACCCTTAACCCAATCCCCCAAAACACCCCTTCATAGTGAACAATCGTAGAATCTTAAAATAATAAAATTAACAAGTTGGAAGTGGCCAAGAAGGCCATCTGGTCTAAACCCCAGCTCAGTGCAAGACTCCAAATTAAAGCATTCCTAAGATCTCGTATGGCTTTCCAGCTGCATCTTAAATGCCTCTAGTGTGGGAGAGCCCACAGCCTCCCTAGGCGCTTGGTTCCATTTTCATGTTGCTCTAATAGGAAGTTTTTCTGGATGTTCAGCTAGACTTTGGCTTCCTTAAGCCCATTGGATGATTTGGAAACATAGAAACATAGCAAGTCAGAAGAGGCCTCCTGGGCCATCTTGTCTGACCCCTGGCACAAGCCAGCTCCACTCATATAATGCCCTACATGTGGGAAACATCCAATCTTTCCTTGAGTGCCCTCACTGATGGGGCCTCCACCACCTCTTGTGGAAGCCCATTCCATATCCAAGGGGTCCTAACCATCAGGAAGTACTTCCTGACATCTAACCTAAAACCTGGTCCCTTCATCTTTGCCCCATTGGCTCACCTCCTTCCCTCCACCACAGGGGAGAACAGGTCATGATCCTCCACCATGTGACACCCCTTCACATACCTGCATGTTGCTATTAGATCCCTTGGAATCTCCTCTTCACCAAGCTGAACATTCCCATTTCCCTCCATCTCATCCCATATGGCATCCCCCCACCCCACCCAAATTCAGCTACCATCCTTCTCCTCCTGTGCTGAACTGATTGCAACCTTGCTATGTCCCTCTTGTAATGTGGAGTCCAGAATTGGACATAGTACCGCAGTTGTGGGTGCACCAGAGCCTTATGAAGAGTATCAGCACCTCTCCTGATCTGGAAGCCACACCAGCGGCTATACATCCAAGGATGGCATTTGCCCTTTTAAGCACTGCATCACACTGCTGGCTCATGTTTAGCCTGTTGTTGACAAGTAACCCAAGATCCCTTCCACAGGTGTTGCTCTCCAGCCCCATCCTGTACCTATGGCAAGACTTTGCACTTCTCTGTATTGAACACCATCCTGTTGTCCCCTGCCCACTTCCATAGTCTGTCCAGATCTTTTGGATCTGAAGTGCCTGCTCTTCCATTGTGACCACCACCCCCACTTTCGTATCTTCTGTTTCTTAAACACTGGGGTGATCTCTGGACAACCTTTGAAGTACTTGAAGAGTGCTCTCATATATCCCTCCAGACAACTCTTCTCAAGGCTAAGCATGTCCAATATTTCCAGTCTCGCTTCACAGGGCTTTGTTTGCAGTCCCCTGTTCATTTTTGTTGCCCTCCTATGAACCCTTTCCAGCTTGTCTGCATCTTTCTCAAACTGCGGTACCCCAAATTGGATGCAGTACCCAAACTGAGGCCTGGCCAGTGCTATATAGAGGAGAATAAGTACTTTGCATGTTTTGGAAGTGATACTTCTATTAATGCAGCCCAAAACAGCATTTTCCTTTTTTTAGAGCTAACAAATCCATGTTCATTTGCATTGCTCTCAAGGTGTTCACAAATTGGCTGCTTTGAAATCTGCTCCAGAATTTTCCCAGGGATGGATGTCAGACTGACTGGTCTGTAATTCCCAGTTCTGTTTACTTTTTTGAAGAAAGGGGCAACCTTAGCACTCCTCCACTCATCTGGCACTTCAGTTGTCTTCCTTGATTTCTCAGAGATAATAGACAGAGGTTCTGAGAGTTCTTCTGCCAGTTCCTTTATTATTCCAGGAGATTTCATTGGGTCCTGGACATCCGAAATCACTCAAAGTAATGAGGTATTCCTTGACTATTTGCCTTTAAGTCTCAACCTGTAAACTCACCCCTTCAGCGTGTACTTCACTTTGTTAGAGAGGTCATGCATCCTCTTTGGGAGAAGACTGAGCTGAAGTAGGAATTGAACACTTCTGCCTTTTCTTTGCCATCCATAACCATTTTGCCACCTCCACTGAGAAACTGAGCTACCATTTCAGTACCATGCCTTTACTGTGCACCTATCTGAAGAAGGCTTTCTTGTTGCTTCAGCACCCCACCTTCCTGGCCTTAAGATATTTTTATCACACAGATGCCACAATCATGTTATGTATCAATAGGTACTTCTGATAGATTCAGGCAGAAGTACATAAAAGCATAAAACTTTTGGCCAGGGTGACTTATTTTATATTGTTAATTTGTTGTATATTTTGAATGTATTATATTTTAATTTTATGTTGTGAGCTGCTCCAAGGCTTTGGCGAATGGGGCGGCATAGAAATGTTTTAAATAAATCAATCAATAAATAAAATGGTGGAAGTGTATGCAGGACTAGATCGAGAATCTGCCTTTCTTGTGAGGAAAGGATCTGCTTGTAGAAAGTCCCTCCACCGAATTTTTGGGGATTTCCTTCCCTGCCTTACACTCATGTATGTGCATAGCACATGCGTGTACACAGATCCACATACCGCAGTTCTCCCTATTCAGCAAGGTCTTTTAACTCTGCATGCAGCACACAGAAGGGATTGATTTAGCTATGCAGAACAGAGTGGGCAGGGAAGTCCAATTTGCCCTGCACAATTGATGAATATTGCTCTGTAGCCTTTGCTCTACCTATGGAAATTGCCACCTCAAATGCTCACTTGGTTCATGATTCCCCACATTTGTTTGTTGATATGTTTATGTATTTGTTTCTTTTATATACTGCCCAATAACTGAAGCTCTCCGGGCAGTTAACTACAATTAAAACTGCAACATACATCACACAATGCACTATCAAAGGTTAAAAGTTTGAAACTACAATATGAAATAGAAGTAAAAGCCACAGTAAAACCTAGTGGCAGTACAAATATTTAAAATACTGACACGATTTAAAGACTAAAGATTAAAATTCCTGGGGAAATAAGGTGGTCCTCATCAGGTGGTCTTCATGAGTTATCTCTGGGAAGCTCATCCCATAGCTGGGATCCCAGAACAGGAAAGGACCAGTTCTTAGTCACTCAACTCATTTTCTCTGGCAGCGAATCCTGAAGAAGGATTGGTGAGGAAAGTCTTAGGGTCTGGAAAGGTATATATGGGTAGAGATGAACCTTCAGGTAACCTGGGCCCAAGCCATTATGAGCTTTGAATAGTAATATTAGCACTGGGCTCGGGAATGCACTGGCAACTAGCACAGATGGTAAAATTCTGGCCTAACATGACTGTGCTGGTAAGTTCATGAGCGATTCCAAAAATACTGTGTAGGTTCCAGAACTATTGTATATTTTCTGCCTCTTAAAGTCATGTTTGTCTGTTTGTCTCTTCCCTTGTTTATCAAATGATGCAGGCTGTCTACCATAATCCTTTTAAAAAGGATTATTATTATATGTTATTCCAGTATTTGAGGAGGGCTGCCAAATAATCCTCTGTTTTTGTGTTCAGACAGTGTTTGTGGAGGTCTCTATTTTTATATATACACCTGTAAAAGGCTTTACAATTAAAGGTGTGGTAATACTCTTATTAAGAAGATTCTTTGCTTTGCTGGGAAAAGCACAGATGAGCAGCTAAAGTATTAATAGTTTTGCCTAAATCCTGTGGGAGTTTAAATTCTGGATTGCAATCGAACCAACAAGACAAAACAGAAAGTTACAGTAATAAACACAGCCACAAAGTCTCAATCAAGCAACATGGAATTTAGCACATCAAAGGGAAAACCTTTACCTATTATTAATTATGACAGTAATTTCTATCTCATAACATTTCACATAGCAACTGTCACCAAGAAAATCTGCATTTTGAGCTGATGGCACATCTATCAGCCTGAAGCTGAAAGAATGCTTATTACTGTTCCATCTTTCCTTCCGTCGGCTGCTTAAAATCTTGATTCCACAAGATGGTGAAATATGGACATGCCTGTATGCATATTCGTTGACCCTAAGGCTGCTCCCAGGCTAAGAATTAGATGTACACTGAATTGGGGCCCAAAGCTTGATAACTTCTGCTCTTTGTCCTGCTATTCATTGTTAAGTAAGTTAAAGGAGCCGAGCATTGCATACAACACATGTAATGACTTGACCTAGAAAGCATTCCTTGGCAGGTACCTGCAGAGTTCGGTTTTTTAATTATGAACTTAATTAATAAATAAGGACTGTTATCAGTGTTTGATCATGGCTGTCATCTTGTGGAAGTGGAACCATCTCTGTTACACACAGTATAAGCAAAGATGATGGCTAGTAAATTCATTTCATGGATTGTGTTCTGGAGCAGAGCCATAAAAACGCATGCAAAATTAAGTGCTGGTTAAAACGTCATATGTAAGATGGGCTGAGTTGGATTCCTTGAGCTGGTGAGATTCTTTCAGACTGAGTCTATGCATTTGTGGCAGCTGCTACAACACAGACTTAGCTTGCAGACTTGGCTGATGGTTGCAACTTCAGCATGGGTTCCTGGGGATGGATAGACAGCTGACCTGCAACAGCAGTGGAAAGCCAGTCACTCTGCAACGTCACTAGTGCTGCCGCTGGCCAGCAGAGCCTTCTCAGGGCTCCTCATGGTGCATTCAGGGAATCAGTGAAGAAAAAACAGTGGAGAATGCCCGAAATGCTTTCACAATTTTAACATTTATCATTATTAGTCGTACTAGTGGTACTACTATCACTAGTAGTAGTGGTCCTGCACAAGTATGCAAAAGTGAATGATTGCTGCTGTAGGAAATGCACACCAGTTTTTGCCTCCATTTTACTTCTCTGGGTTGAAAGTTATGCAATTTTGTTCCCTGGTTTACTTGCCCATGAGAAGTTTGTGAAATTTCCTCTTCCTGTTACTGCTCTGCCGTAAGATTAGTGCACTTTCCCACCCTGTTTTGTTTCTTTGTCATGACATTTGCCTATCTTTAGCAATCTCTCGCACTGCTCCACAACCCATATGCAGATATGACAGCAAGCAATGGAGGAAGCAACAAGCAGGAAGTGGGTGGAGAGCTGCAAACAGGCGGAGAGAACAGGTGGGGCCTGATTCAATGAGCGGCTCTTGCTAGCAAGGGGAGCACAGAAATGAGGGCACTGATGGTTGCGTGGATTGGAGTTGTTGCATGTGATTTAATCGATAAATAGCTGAATATCAGTCAAGTACACTTATTCAAAAGCACAAGTCCCTAAAAATAAAAATAAAGACTGGTGAATGTTCCAGAATTCCCAAGGACTCAGAAAACCATTTTCCTTCCTGTGTTTTGATGCATGGGATGGGGTGCGAAAGGAAAAGTGAGTACAGGAGAGAACACCTATTTCATCTTGGGTAAAGAGGAAAGGGAGAACCAAGGGTCATGCTGGCTGGGCCTGATGGGAATTGAAGTTCAAAATGTCTAGACTAGAGGGCACCAGGCTGAGAAAGTCTGGTTTAGAATATTGCTCTGACCCTAATTATGTGAAATGATTCTTGACTTTGGCTTTTCTTTTCTCTTCCCCCCAACTCCATCACTGAAGATATATAAACAGTAGGACTTTGTTGTTGAGAAGCTCTGCTGTAATTCTTTATATAGAGATATTTTACATGTTCTTGGTTGATCATTCACTAAATGGGCAGTCCAAGATAGCTTTGCAAAAGAAAACCACAACTTCTTTCCCCTTGCATTTTAAATCATGATATGGAATATTTCACTATGGTCCTATCCGCAGTGCACATACATATCAACAAAGGGATAAGAAGTAATGCTTCAAAAACAGTTATTATTAGAACAAACCAGAATGGCTATGAACAAATAGTCTCTTTTCACAGGGCTTATTTCAAAGTGGAGCCAGAGACAGAAGAACAGGAGCTGCTGGTTGTGGAGTTCACGTACAGGCCTCTAAGACAGCCATACTCAAAGCAGCCCTTTGGGTATTAATAACTGCAGCAGAAATCCTGTGGAGCTGGAATGGGCCTCTCTCATCTAAATTGCTTCTGCAAGAGCATGTAACTGCTGGAACTCTGTTCTAATGTGGAAGACACAGCTCTGTATGCTTAAGAGCTGAAGTTGAACCACAGGTCAAAACACTGGAGAAAGGAATTAGATCCGGCAGGATTAAATGCCATGGCAAAATCCTACTCATGAGAGGAAGATCTCCTCTTGCAGAAGGTTCCTCTGCCCCAATTTTAGGGGGTTCTTTCTTCTCCTCAGTACCAAAGCTTACCACATTCAGATAGATTTCCTGACTTTCTGCATAACATTTTGGAGGGATGGGGAAGTTCATATATATCAAAGCAGTTGAGCCAGCAGAAATCTGGATCCTACTCCCGATGTTCAGCAGAAGGTGATCCAGACACACGACAGCCCATTCGATCATCTTGCTGTACAGAACACCCTGCTATGAGTGCCCATTTCCTTCACACTGATAATTGCCAAAGGATTTCTTATCTCTTTAAGGAAGTGATTTGCTGATTTGGAAAAATAGCAGTAGTAATCCTAATAGTGGTAAACTCACCAGTTCCACCCATCTCCCACCAATCAAATGATTTGAAGCTGCATAGATGGAAGGTCCACAGATACATTCCATTCAGGAACTGACTGGTCTCAGCCATCACCAGCTTCAGCATCATGGCTGTATCAGGTCCTCTCAAATTATATCCGCATGGAAATGAACCTGCCGAAGACTCAAGCATGAACTCCTTACTCTTCCTCCTCCTCTGAACGTCCCGGAGGAAGAGACTGAGCAATGCCTTCCTGGTTTTAAACTAATCATTTTATTATTATTGCCAACCAGGCCAAACATTTGTTAGTGTGAATTATGATTCATGGAAACATGTCAAGATCAGAAACCACCACCTGATGTTGATTTGGTTCAATAAACCACAGCACAAACTAACCACAGTATGGCCCAGATTTGTCATAATGACAAACTGTGGCTAGTTTAAACCAGGAAGTGGCCTACACTACAAGCACTTTAGAAATGGAGAGGGTTTGCACTCAGCCCTGTCTTGCTAAACTGCGGTAAGTTTTTGTGTAAACTAGATCAATATGTTTGTTCTCATGAGCAAATATCGAAGGATGATTGGAATGGCTGAAGTGCCTGAGAGCATAATCTGGGAACAGCCCGTTGCGTCTCTCAGTGCCTCAGTCTCATATTGTTAAAGTTCGCTTCTGCGTGCCTTGCTTTCTCCATGGGAATGTTTTTCCCAGCTTGCCCGAACTGACATTTGCCAAGCTCCGATCATTCAATCACTGCTGCCCTTTCCTCAGAAGGAAAGGATTCTCTTTTGCATGGTACCCTTTCTGCATGGTGAACGGTGATTATTATTTCACATTTTATTTATTATAGCATTTTTATACCGCCCCTGTTGCAGAAAGCCTTCAAGGAGCACACAGGCTTCCCTGTCGTATCCTCACAACTATTCTGTAAAGTTGGGGCATGAGTTGGGGACTGCCCAACATGTCCCCAGGAGCCCTACAGCCTCGGGGGGATCTGAACCGAGTCTAGTCTGACATTCTGTACTCCAGACCACACTAACTCCAACGCAGCTTTCTAGGTCTGGTTTTCTTTGGGGAAAAGAACGCCTGCAGGACACAGCTTCTGCACTCTATTATCCCTTCTTGTTAAGGTAGCTCTGTACACGTTGCAGAAAAGGAGGATGTACATCTTTAAACAAGAGGACAACAGTGGACAGAGATTTGCATAAAATGTTATCCAAATTTGGGAATACTTGCTATAATTTCACCATCATGGAGAAAACTGTACGAGTGCTAAGTGCTGATTAAGGGCAACTTCAAGGCTGTTGGTTTCCCTTCTGTGGTTCATTAGCTATGAACTGGACTTGGACCAGGTGGTTCTCAGACAGAGGACTGCCCTCCATACACCTGGCCAGCTGGTAAAAAATAATGTGGCTAGTACTGTGAAAGCTGAAAGGGCCCTGAAAACACAGTTGCTATAGCAATACCAAGGGAAAGTGCCATGGCTTCATCTGTTCTTGGGAGGATCACTCTGGGCATATACCGTGTGGATGATTTGGTACTGGGCAGCCGTCATAAAAGCCTGCTAGGCTAGCTAGCCATTGATTCTTGGGACTTGGTGGTTATTTCTCAGATGTCAGCTACTGTAAACTGGACATTTATACCTGAGTCAATTAGTGCTTTTATCAATCCATTGCAAACAGCAGTTATAAACTAGTTTAATGAGCAGAGCACACGGTGGCTGCAAAGTATAAGCAGTGTTTATAACAGTCATATTTTGATAGGGATGAAAAAGAAACAGAATGAACTCCTAGCAGCCTTGAAATTTATTTCCCAACCAATCAAATTCAGAGAAAGGACTTTCTTTCTTTCTCTTTTTACATCCAGCCTGTCCTAAAGAATTATGGGTTTCCTTACATTAAAGTACATTCAATTACTTACTTAGCATTTAACCCATATGGGCCTATTCTCAAACATTTAGGGTAGATAAGAATATTAAAAACAGGAATTAAGTATTTGAATGTATAATATATTAAAATAAATGTACCGTTGACAGATTTTCCTGCTCATGTATCACCAATGTAATTTAGTTCTACACAAAAGCAAAACTACATTTGTTAAAATAATTGTTATTCTTCATGTGCTGACATTCAGAAATATGTCTGCTTTATACTATGCCTAATATTTGGAGAAGTGACTCTTGCAGAACCCTGGCTCCAACAATTTTCAGGGTATCTGGGGGCGGCATCCAAGTGTTCCACAGCATGCATAATATTATATACCTCTGTCATGGCTCCACTTACTTGCTCTTTTTCTAAGTTAAACCAACTCAGCTATTGTAAACTTTCCTCATGGGAGAGTTGCCTCCATCCCTTGATCTTTTGGATTGCCCTTTTCTGATTTGTTTCCCTAGTACTGTAATATCCTTTTTTGGTGTAGCAACCAGAACTGTATACATCATTCTACATGCATTTGCACCATAGATTTGCACAAGGGGATTACAACATCAGCAATTTTATTTTCCATTCTTTTCCTAATTATGGCTAACAGGAAGTATTCCTTTTACACAGCTGCTGCACACTGGGCTGGCATTTTCGTTTTGCTGTCCACTACAACCCCAAGATCTCTTTCTTGGTCAGTCACCACTGCTCAGTGTCTTATACCTAAAGTTGGCTGATCCCCCCAGCGTGCATCACTTTGCACTTGATTGCACCAAGCCGCATTTGCCTTCTTGGTTACCTTTGGCCCAGTTTTGAGAGATCCTTTTGGAAGTCCCCATGGACTCTTTTTGTTTTCACCACCCTAAATAGTTTGGTTGCTAAAATATCAGCAAATTTGGCCACTCCATGACTCATTCCTAATGCCACATAGTTTAGGAATAAATGGAAAAGCATCAGTCCTACTATGAGTCCCCGTGGTACTCCACCGTTCACATCGCTCCATTGGAAAAAAATTGCCATTTTGCCAATTTTCTGCCATTTTGCATTTTGCCATTTTTTGCAATTTCTCTGAGTGGGAATGAGAAACCCTGCTGGTTTCCCCAAGGATCCCCACCTTCATCACAAAAGTTTAGACCAGCTGCTCTCTCATACAGCTGACTCTGGGTTGCATGGGTTGGACATAATTCATTATTTAATGAACAATGTTTCTATTTTTACTAGTAGTGAAAGGTAATTGTGGATTTTCTGCCTCATGGAGCTGGCACAGTACTGGGGTTTGGAGAGGGTGTGGGGCACCATTCGCTGTGTTGCCTCAGGCGTGCCTTGGCCTTGCGCCATTTGGAAAACATTGGTATTTCACATCCGCAAGCAAACCCAGAGCACTTGCCATCCATCAGGATCTATTTGCAACTCATGCGCATCCACATACACGTGTCATGCTAGAGCTCTTCTGCCTATCAGATGGGGCCCACTGCTAGACTAATTCTGCTAATCTGAGTAAGTTCCCCCCCATGTTTCAGGTAGTTATTTTGGTTTGGATTTTCTGCCTATTCAATGTACAATCTCCTGAAAAAAAAAATTTCCTATCTAATTTTTAAGAAGAGAAGCATACATGTCTAGTGGCTCTTATGTTGAAACAGCTTAAAATATGTTTGTGTGGTTGAGGGATAACCTACAGATAACCAAGAGTTGAAGACAACAAAACCCCTTTTCCTCTTGCCTTTTCATTTCACAATATGTGGCTTTTTTCTTCTGCATTGATATATTCCAGAATGGTCAAAGAAACAAGGAGATTGTGCAGCTGACAAAATGAACTTACAAGATACATAAGGTGTTTTTTGGTGGGTGGTAGGGAGGTCAATCTCCTCGTTTCTTCAAGCATTCTGAAAGGACTGCCATCATCTGCATTTCTGTCAGTAGAAAGAGTTTTTGCTCCACCCTCACCAGAGAGTTTCGAAGTATTCTTTTCTTGCCTTGTTAAAATTAAGAACATTTAGATTATAAACAGGATTGGACATATCGAAAGAAAATAGTGGAGTTAACTACAGCAGGTAGGCTAACACTATGTTGTTCAAAGAGACATGAACAATAATTAGGCATGATTTCCTAGCTTCTCCAAAAGCTGTTGTGTTTCAGCAGATTTGCTCTTTGGAATAACTATAGAATCACAGAAGAGTAGAGTTGGAAGGGTCCAGAAGGCCATCATGTCCAACCTCCTCTGCTTAGTACAGGACTCACAGTTAAACTATCCTTCTCAGATGGCTGCCCAGTCGCATCTTGGATGCCCCTAGTGTGGGAGAGCCTATAACCTTTGTTCCCTTGTTGAACTGCTCTAACACTCAGGGAATGTTTCTTGATATCTAGCTGGAAGCTGGCTTCCTGTAACTTGATCCCATTATTCCATGTTCTGCACTCTGAGATGATCAAGAAAACATTCTGTCCTTCCTTTTTGTGACAGCCTTTCAAATACTTGTAGAGTGCTATCATATATCTGCTCAGTCTTCTCTTC
Source organism: Varanus komodoensis (assembly GCF_004798865.1). Classification (NCBI taxonomy): domain Eukaryota; kingdom Metazoa; phylum Chordata; class Lepidosauria; order Squamata; family Varanidae; genus Varanus; species Varanus komodoensis. The sequence goes on from NW_025336197.1 coordinate 893,756, forward strand.
TCAAGGCTAAACATACCCAGTTCTTTTAATCTCTGCTCACGGGGCTTTGTTTCCAGTCCCTGGATCATCCTTGTTGCCCTCCTCTGAACAGTTTCCAGCTGTCTGCATCTAAACTGTGGTGCCCAGAACTGGGCACAGTATTCCAGATGAGGCCTAACCATCTATAAATGGACTCAGCAGTCTCTTGGGACCACTACTTTGTTAAGCACTGAAAATCAATCATTAAGTAAACAGCTCTTGGCTCATGGGAATCTAAAAGGTCAAGATATTTTGATGCTAACAACCAAGGGACAATTCAGGAAAGAAGTAAAGACAGTTTCTGTATGTAATCAGGTCAGAAATCATTTGGGTGTGGGTTATTTCTGGCCCCTTCAACATGAGAACTGTTCAGTTTTTGACTTAAGTGCCACAGCTTATTTAAGAGTAGTCATAGGCCATCCCTTATTTGCATCCTGAGGGTTTAGACCTATACAAATGAAGGAGAATGGCAGAATCCTGCCAATGAAGTAGAAATCTGAGTGGAGTTTCCTTGGTAGAAGGCAGCATTGAGAGTTTGTGTCCCCACTGAAGGAAATGGCAGCACCTAAGCCGATGGAATATACTGGAACTGGGAGGTACATTTTACAATATATATGAACCCAAGGTAATATTAAGATGACTCATACTGGCAATCAGAAGCACAGGCAAGGCAAAAGTGATAGGATTTCTAAGATGCACCCTAACAAGAAAATTTAGCTTTTTGGTCAGCCATGGCTACATTCAAGAAAACTGGGATGTTTTCATACCTGTTGGCTCTAAGGAACCTATTCTTGTCAGAGGACCTTGTACAATGAAGCTAGATTTCAACTGCCTTTGATCCGCATCTCAACAGCATGCTCTCATTTCTCCCTTGTGTCCTGCTATTTTGTACTCCCTTTTCTTTCAGTACCACATCTCTTCATGCCAAAAAGTTGAAGTTTCCACTGCTGTTGGCTTTCCCTAGCTTGCTTCCTTTTTTGTACTCTGTCACTAAGCTGTCTTTGATCTCCTGCTTTTATAGACATGTCTAGAAATTTACTAGACTCTCCTCATCTTGGCTCATTAAATACAACTTAATCAATGCAGGGTGACTGGCATGCATGGGAAGTCCCTTGGTTCTTTCCAGTTATGTAATCTGTAATCAGAGATAACAAATGGCTTTGGGGGACAGTAGCCATAGACACACCCAGGACTTACAGTACTTAGAAACACCAGGGAACTAAGCTGCTTCGTTTCATTTGTCCTTCATCTAGACGAAGTCCATGTATCCCATACTCATAGGAACTTCTGCAAGCCAGATCACTAGAAAGCCATCAGTCCCACAATCCTTTTAAAACTGTTTGATCAATGATAGGAGATAAACAAGACCAGTCCTCTTCCTTGCCTCCTCCCAAAGATCCCAGTATCCTTCAGGCTAAGGGGTGAAACTTAAGGAGCAGGTAAGAACTTGGGACAAGAGAAGACAGATCCCATGGAAGAAGCCCAACTCATCTGCTGTAACATTTAAGAACCTCAGGCTGCCTAACTTTGGCCTACAAGCATAGGCCTCCCAGCTGCAGATCTCTGGTACAAGATGCCAATGTCAGGGGTTAGGGTTGTGATACCACTGGCTAGGATTCCAGAATGTCTAGGATCAATCAGGGCAAGGGAGGCACAAAGAGGAGAGAGGAAGTAGCTGCTGAACACATATATAGCTTCTATGGGATGGAGCCATGCCTTGCCATCTGTTGATGGATGGGCTCCACCAACAAAAGCTATCTCTGGCCAATGTTTCAGGATTCCCCATAGCTCATCACGTTCCTTATCCTCTGTATAGTATTCCCATAGGGCTGGAGTGGATGGGGAGGGCTGTTCTGCCAGCCCAGTTGGATACACCTAAATCTGGATTTAGCCCCTTGGAAGAATCTACAAGTGGGGTGATTAAGTAATGTTAGACTCTGGACATAATGGTCTTATTCTCTCCTTTCCATCCGTTAGATTGCTATATTTGATACTTGTGTTATACAGTTCTGCAGCAGCTGGGGGCACTCCTACTCATTTTCCTGAGTGGAGCCCAGCATCTACAGCCAAAAGTCCTGCCTTGATGATACCACTGATTGTATAATGCAGAAACATGCTCAAATAAACTTAAAGTAACCTTATAAAAATGTATTTATTATTTGCATTTGTATTATTCTTTATTATTTGGTATATTTGTATACCACTTTGTTTGCTCAAAAGCTATCAATGCAATAAGCATCATTTTAAAACAATTTCCAGAAACATCATGCCTTCCTAATTGGTTCAACAGAGCTTCCAAGGAGTGGCTTCACTTTTTTTAAATGGACTGATAACAGAATAAAATTGTTTGTACTGAGCAGAGTAGAAGGCACACTCATAGTCCACTGTGTGCTGCCATACACTATATACTAGGAAGTAGCAGCAGAGCAAGACCTAATCTAGCTCATCAAATAAATAAACTGAGAACAACATATTTAAAAATAAAATATTGATATTAATGTTTTGGGGGAAAATTCCAGTAATTTATAAACTCCTGCATATTATGTAAGAGATCCAGAGACTGTTTCAACCTATCTTTCTGGGTTCTTCCCATGAAAGAAACAATAATTAATACATTTGCAAACTTCCTTCTTATTCTACATATGACAGGCAATCAGTCTTCCAAAGCAATCTGCATTTCCTACAATGCAGAGAAGTTCCCAACTACAGAAAGGGCATTTACATACCTTCTGATAACCATATTTCAATTTATCTCCTCCATATGACATTAGCTTCCTTGAACGTTGGTTTTCCTTACCCCAACTGCTTCCTGACACTACCACCCTTTCCCTGAGCTCAGTTTGACTACCCCTTCATCTTTCCTTCTTTGTGTGTGTGTGTCCGTCCTTCTTTGTGTGTCATGCTTGGTAAGGTAAGGGGATGAAATGCTATGTTTGATTTCATCAGATACTCGGTGATTTCCACCCCACTGCCTTATTTTTAACTCTCTACTAAGAGGTTTGCATTCAGACTGCACATGTTCCCTTTGGACCTGATACCAAATAGCTATAGAGATTTTCTGGCAAAGATATGGGTTTTGTACAACATTAGCCTTGCTTGTCGTTGCTTGCAAAGTGTAATTCCCATCTGTTCGAGAGGTGGCATTTGAACTTAGAGCAAGGAAAGATCCAGGGAGAGCCAGACAGTGATTTCAGCTTAATTGGAGAAGAGGTTGTTATTCTTCTGCACCTCTTTAAGGGATTTACTTGTTGGCTGGCATTCATATTCCAATCACAGGCCAGCCATCTTTGCAGGTGCTGGTGGAGGCAGAGAGCTAATTGACATGTAGCTCTTCACTTGGGAGATGCATTGCCAAGAGGTGGGAAGCAAAGCAGGTTGTGTTTCTGCAGCTGAGCTCCAGCACAGGAAAGACTTGATGGGGATCTGGCCTCTTTTGTGGACTACTCCACCATCAATATTTGGCCTGGAACTGAGAATCTGGGCAAAACTTTACAAGGATATGGATTTCTTTAAATTATTTAGCTGATACACCTCCCAAAGCGGTCAAGGCAGGTAATGAGAATGAGACACAGATAAAATGTTAGCTAATTCAACTATAGTCATGCTAAACCACATACTTTAAAAAGGAACAAGCAGCATCAAGCCATCAAAAGCAGCTCAGCAGCAACAGCACCTGTCTTCCCAACACCTACATGAATAAAAATGTATTTGGGCAATAGAGAGAGAGCTAGGCTGACCTGCTTTGGCATGGAGTTCCTGAGCCCGGAGGCAGCCCCTGAGAAGGCCTCTCTCACATTCCTGCGAAATGGGCCTCTGAGAACCCAGAATCTTAAAACCTGGGCTAGTGGCTTGTTCTCACAACATGGTGGACTTAACCAGCACTAGGAATTCCTTAGCAGCACCTTGAATTGACAGCTGGGCACTGTTGTGATAAGAGAACCACATGATCCGTATTACAGGCCCTGGTCAACAGTCTGGGCTCAGCATTCAGGACCAGCTTTGCAAACATTTCTCAGGCATCTCCATGTAACACATGCTGCAGTACACCAAATGGGATGTAATGAAGGCATGTGTCACTTTAAAGGGTGTTCTCTCTGTTACAAATTATGGGGAAAGAATTACGGGGCAGGACACACCAGCTTTCCATTAAACCATCCACAGAAGTGTTGAATATTTCCTTCTACCTCCCTCTATAAAGCAACGTGCTGTGGTTTCATTTGAAATGAACTGGGCTTTGGTTTGATTAAAACTGCATATCCATCTCAGCACAGACATGAGGCAGGACTAGTCCAGCGCCAAGAAGGAGCCCATCCTTGCAGGAGAGAAGAGAACAAACATTTTCACAGTCTAATCAATCTTGTGGAGCAGATGGATACAGTAATTAGAGCAAAAACAATTTTGCCAAGAGTATTAACATTTCTACCGTTTATCAGAAAGGGGGTGTTGTCTTTGGTCAATAATTTCCTGATTATTGCAAAAACATTTATACTTGTTGATGAGTTTGTGGAAACTAAGAACATGCTTCTTTCTTACTCAGGCACTGTTTTAAGGCAGAGGGGGCGATGGTTGCAATCCAAGAATTTTTCAGAAAAGCCTGTTTTTCGTTAAGGTCCAAGTATGCAAAGTTATAAAAAATGGGGCAGTACTCCTATAGCATGTGTTTATTCCATATTTGGGTACTTGTGATAATGCACACGCACATATGTGCACGTGCAACAGGAGTTCTGCCAGTGCTTGATCCAAGCAAAGTTTTGCAGCCTTTCTGATGATGAATACCATGGTAAGAGGCTCATGATTTTAAAAGGCCACAATGTAATTGACCCACCTAAATTAACATGCTGCTTTCTGATGCACAGAGGATAAAAAGAAACCATGTTTAGAAGCTGCTTTCCTAGCTGAATAATGAGCTGGCAAAGTTTCACTAGACATGGCAATACTTTTTGGAATTAAAAAAAAAGATACCTGAGAAAGCATCTATTGCTAATTGTTTGTGTAACTGTATATGAATATTGACAACTGTTTGTTTTGCTTTCTTCTGTGGGTCTTTTCCTTCTTTCACATCTTTTCCAGTTCAGTTGCTTTTGATCAACATTTTTAAAGAGTAAAGCACCCAATAATGCAATTTGTATATCTGTATCTGCATGTGGCTTTGTATAATGTAATTTAATAACTGACACACGAAAGCAAACTAACCTCAAACTATTACAATCCATTTAAAATGGTGCCTGCCCATGTTTAGATATTTTGCTCTGCTGCTGAATTTTACTATCGTTTTTTTCTTTTGAAAGTTAATGCTTTTATGTTATGTTTTACTATGCTGCATTTGAAGTTTTAAGTTTTGTGAACCACCTGGAGAGCTTTGGATACTGGGTTGTATAGAATGTAATAAACAAATGAGCAAATAGATAAATCCAAGCACTGCTTGCTTGGAGACGTGTTGTCTACTTGACTTTCTGTACAGCCTACACTACTTTCCTGAGATTCAATAACTCTTACGAGTCTCCTTATACAAATGCTGTGCATCTCTATTTTAATCCAGTTCTGTGAAACTCCAGATCCTTTCCCCCCCTGGATTTGAGAAATCTGTCCTCAACAAGTTCAGCCTCTCATCTGGATTATTGCAATGTGTGCTCTATAGGCTGCCTTTGAAATCAGTCTGGAAACTTCAGCCAGTCCAAAACAGGGCAGTGAGAAGGTTATGTCAGTATTTTTCCATCTGCATAGTCCCTTCCCAGGCCCAGTTCAAAATGCTTGAAATGGTTTGGGCCAGCTCACCTGAAGGATACTCTCCTCTTATACCTGCCCAGACCCTTTAATTGTCCTCAGTAGCCCTTCTCCAGAAGTCTCCACAAAAAGAAGTCAAGTGGGTTGCTAAAAAGAAAAGGAATGAACTTTCCATAGAAACTTATCTGGCACTGTGTTCTTTTAGATGGTACGGAAGACCTTTATAAAAATTTCAGACTAGACTTCCCTGTCCCAAATCAGGACCGTAAGACACCCCCAGGAAAACAGTAAAAGTTCTTCAGGCGCAAGGCAATGACCGTTGCTGCATGGCCGATCTGAGCTCCTCAGAGACTGCTGCAGAGTTCCCACTTCATGCTTCCAGTCTGAGATGCATGGCATAGTTGGAAGCGATTTGTTAGCAGTGTGCATGCTATTGGTTTTGCAGAGCAACTCTTAGTGTTGCTAGGAATATTTATGTTCTAGGGACTGGGATCCATGGGATAATCCATGGCAGCAGAGACGAACATGTGGGTTGGACTGCTGTCCTGATCTAGGAACTATCTGGGTTAGGGACAGGCTACCTTTTGGGTCCTGTAGAGACATCTGGTAATTCAAGAAATTTTTCTGGGGACTGTCATAATATGGGTACACAGTCCACCAACGCATCAGTCTCCTGTTTGCAATTAAATTTACTGAGAGTGACTCTGCACCCCACCTGTGACCCAAAAGCATTTCTAGAAAAAGAATATGGGTGAGCCAAGCTCTCAGTAAGAAATTTTGTTATTCAATAAAATAAGCAATTGGAGGGGTAGGGTATCTCAGCAGGTGCCAAGACAGGTGTACTGCTGCCCAGAGGCACCATGTTGCACCATGTAGTGCATTGAAAGTACCTGCAAAGCTATTACTTCAAATCACATCCAGATGACATTTGAGTATGCCTATCATGTTTCTTCTCCTGTCCATTTCCCTTACCTGTCTGTAATTTTTCCTACTTTCTTCATGTAGAATCTTCCATCTTACAGTGAAAAGTGACAGGTCTTCCTGACCTCTGAAATTTGGTCTACAGCCACAAGGAATGGCAGTACATTTGGTCTAATGACCAACCCAGTGCACTGGTGGTGGGTGGTTTGTGATAAGCTGTGGCTGTTCATAAGTGAAGCAAAAAGTATGGACAGACCTTCATATCTGCAAGTATAAATGCATCCATCCCACTGTGGTCCAAGAACTCTAAGTGGGTTTCAGTGTAACCTAAACAAATGTTGGACTGAAGCTTTTACATGTCTTTGATAATACGGTGTTATCAAGGAATGAGCATGAGGCTCATGCAATGTTAGTACTCTTTTAATAGCAGATTATTTATATTTCCAGTTCTTGATCACGATCATAGGGAATTCAGAAAAAGGAAGACTCCTATGAATAATCCACAAATGCACATCTATAGAAATGCATTTTTCCAATGTTAGAGCAATACTTCAACAAAACAGAAAAGCCAATTCTGTTTGAGGCTGAAAAGCATAGTGGGCAAACACTATGTCCACTTTGCATCTAGGATTAAACAGTAAGGCTAATGGAAATTTTCTGCAAAAAAGTCTTTAGCTCAGGCAAAAAAGAGATGTACTTCAGCACGTTCTTCATGGTGAACAGGTTAAAGACAAGAAGTAATGCTTCATCTTTATTAGACCAAAATAGGCTCATGTTCCCTTATCTACACTGGATACTAGGATATATTAGCATGCGTTAGCTGATACATTTTACAACTACTTTTAAATTCTTCTCTTGAAAATCACCAGGTGTTCAACCCTCGGGGCAGAGAGCAGGAGTATTCAGACTAGACACAGCTGACAAAATTGAGAACAGGAGGAAAATTAAGATGTCTGTGTGGGGGGCGTGTTTGGTAGCATTTAGGATCTAAGATAGTTTAGGTATATAGCAATTACGTGTATTTTCTGGGTTCTGCCTAAAACCTAACACCCTTTAGTGTAAAAATCATCATTATCATCGTCGTCGTTGTCATCATCATCTTTCATGAGGATGTTACCTGCAGGGTTTCATTTCCCAACAGCATATTCCTTGCATCACATAATAACATATCCGCTTCTGCAGTACAGCTGTGCTAAGCTTGGCAGAGGTCCAAAGACAGTGGGCTGAGTAGACTTCATTCACAAAGCCCCAAAACCATCAGATATCTAGACTAGTTCCAGGCAAAAAAGAAGAACACCTGAATGATGTGTCACACCTCCCTATGACACTGGCCTTCTCAGAGGAGATGGGCATTTGAGCTGCCAAACAGCTCCAGATGCAGGCTGTTATCCCCTTTGCCTAGACACAGCCCAAATTGAGGCCTTGGAGAAGTGCGGGCAAATGGTCAGCAGCCAGCTAGTTTCTGCTACTGGGGGATGCACTTAAATGTAAAGTGGGAAGAGTTTGTATTTCTATCAGCCTAAAATGTATGTATTTCTAAAACACATTGATGACGATGACTGTACTACAAGTCTTGACTGGTTGAATGCATCTAACTAAGTAGGATGCATTGACATCACTGCATTCAAGAACTGCTCAGTGTACTTTGCTGATGAAGAGGCTTTATCTCACAGACCTGCAGACAAATGCTCTTGCCCGGTTCATAGTTCTCTGGCCAGGATTTCACATAAATGAAGTCTTTGCCTCATTTAGCAATGTATGCTCTAGGTGTGAAGCGGCCTGTAGTAAGGAGCCATCTCTGAAGGCTCTTCTTAGCCTCGGTCCCCGATATGCTTACGCAGATGCCTGGGAACTACAATTTTAATTTCTCACAATGCTGTTTACACAGGGTCACTCTGGGGCATGGTGAAAAATTAATATGGTAGCCCCTTTAAAATAGCAGCACTCAGATCCACCAGATATTTTGCAAAGGAGGGTCCAGGGCAGGCCTCAGGGATGGGCATTGCTGGGGCCTGGCAGTGATCTGAGGATGGCACCTTGTCTGCCGGGCTTCCCACTGCCCCTCACATTCCCACCTGTCTTCTTGCCCTGCCACCCCACGCAGTGCTCTGTCCTGAGGAAGGGACCTCCCAGAGAGCACCAATGCTGTCTCCACACTGCCGTCTGTACCAAACAATGTGCAAAGTTAAGCACTGAATTTAAAATAGCAATTTTACGTGCATAAAATTTAAAGGTTTGGGGTTTTTTTGCAGCAGCAAAGTGGCAGTGGCAGCCCTTTTGTGGGGCTGTCTGAGGCCCTTTCACCTTGGTCACCAGAATGCTGCCTGCTAAGGCATTCAGGCATTCAGGATTTCCCAGCATCATAGGATAAGATCATGGCCCTGGAGAGGCTATATGTGTGTTTGCCTCATTGTCAGGGCCCCTGGAGTGACGATGGCGGGGAGGGGCTGGTTTGTCTAGGCAGTGGGAGGTCTTGGGATGATGCTGAATGTTTAGCAGTACTGGTATGCCCTGACTTGGAACTACTGACCTTGGGAAATTCATCTAAATCCTCTCTGTTGACCTTCTACTGCAAGCATTAAGATTTTCATGTTAGGAATACCATCACCCTTTGGGGGACAGATCTCATTGCTTACTTTTTGTTATTAAATGCAACCCTTCTGGCATTTACCATTTTATTCCTGACTGTTACTGTTGCTTGTTATTTTGGTATATGACTGTTTTATTGTATTTCATTATTCTTGTAAGCCATCTTGCTACAAGAAAAAGGCGAGATATAAACACTTCACCTAAATAAATACTTCTGAGTCAGTCCACTTGGAATGCAAATGTGTAGTCTTGGGTGTATAACAATGGTGATGGATTATTCGCCAAAGCACAAGAAGGCATAATAAAATGATAAATATATCTTGCTTCGCAATGCTAATTAATTGTGTTTATCATTAGAACATCAGACTTTATGGGCACCCTTAGCAGACTGGGCCACATGGAAGCAGGCTTCTGTTATGACAATGGCAGAGGAACAAATCCAAACCCCAACCCTTTCACTAAAGTTGCTACCATTTTTTAACACGCCTTTTAAAAAGGATTTGCAACTGATTAGAATATGCTTGAAGGGTTTTGTTGTTGTTTGGTATGTTACAAATAATCAAGCAGGTGCACATTTTTGTTGCTTTTCCTAGAAATAAATAATTTTGTCAATATTTGCCATTGCCTTTAAAAAGAAAAAAAATGTATATGCCTAAAGGCAGTTTTCAAGATAGAATGTGCAAAATCTATTTGTTTATGCAATGAGCAGTAACAGCTTCATCTCTCAGGTAGCTTGCTAGAGATTCTAATTTAAGGACAGGTACCATGTGTATTCAAATAATAGACTGTTGGTGTTCCAAAGGACATATGGGATGATTTTTTTTTTAAAGCCGGCACTAGGCTGATTACGTGATACACGTTGAGGAAGCGAAGGTTAGCAAATGAAAGTCTATCATCAAGCTGTGATAGGTCTTTAACTGGAATTGATGTGCACAGCCAGATTCCTACCTAGAAGAATTGCCCTGTGAATTTCACTGCAAGCATCCGATCAATGTATTCATCCCTTAGGCCTCTGTGAATATACTGCTCTCTCAAGAACAGCTAGTAGACTTAGCATCCTATCATCTTTGGTAACTTAGAGTGACATTTCCCTTTGTGAAATTAAAGGGCTGAAGAGAAGACCCTAAGTTTGGCCTACCTGTATATATTTGGTGAACACAGGTTAGAATTTAATTTAGAGAAATGTTATGTAGAGGTGAAGATATTAACTAGCACCTTCTCTCAGATGCATCGTTCTCTCTCTCTTGTTGTCTGCCTCAATTCTCCATCTGCAAAATGGGAATTATATTGAACAAATTATTATGAGGCAAAGATGACAAATGTTAGAAGTAATATTACACCATTTATGGTACAGTTCTATACCCACTTTCCTTAGTATAACCTCCCCTGAACTTCTGAGCAAAGATAGGATTGTGCTATAAATTGTTCACTGTATTTTTTTATTAATATTCCATTATTAAGAGGAAAAAAGTATGAAGTTAGGTTAGGTTGTTATTACATATTAAACATGTGTCAGGTTCTTACAATAGGGGATTACAATTTAGTTCAAGTTGTAGTTGTCTCAGGAAGGCTAATATTTTACTGGACAGTGGAAATGCTAAGAAAACTATTTTTTCCCAAAAGAAGGGGCAGAAGAAAGGATTGTGGATTGGACTTGTACAACCTCAGGTTACTTCTGATACTTCAGTGGTGGAAAACATCAAAGGTAACAAAGAAACTAACAATTTTGAGCTCCTTGTTCATTTTTGCTAGATAAATGTGTACCTCAGAGGCCTAGTAATTAAGCAACAATCCACAATTCAAGGCCACAGTGGGGAAGGGATATCCTCCCCATCAAAGAACAATCTTATTCTCTTTTTCTTCTGAAGTCTATTTCTCCAAGTGGTATCATTCTTTTCTAGTGTGAATAAAAAAACAATTATATCCATATGTCAATATTTTCTCTTAGATGTGGTTGTTAAAAAAATTAATTAATTGCTGCAAAAAAGGGGGTGTCTTGCATGCCCCTTTAAAGATTACCAAATAGAGCATGCGAAAGCCTAACATATACGATGCTGCAAGAAATATATCTGAGTATCTGGGATATTTAAGCAGATGTGCATTCATTTTGATTCATTCCTTATCAGCGTCCCTTCCCCATGTTAAATAAAATGTCAGTCTGTGGCAAGGATGCTTCTAATGGACACTACCTGGTTTGTGGAGAGGGCTGATGAAACCCCTTTCCCTTGGCTTTACAGAATAACCCCGTGAATCTCTGATCTGTCCCTGAAGAGAGACATGGCCTCTGGTGCTAAAACTCCTTATGCTGTTGCAGATGAACACAAAGTGGGAGCAACCCATGTCATGCATGTTACCTCATCCTTCATACTGAACAAGGAAAGTGTTGAAACACAGACACTGGGAGTGGAGCTCATGTGCACTGCACAACACCCCCCTCCCAAACCAAACCAAACCAAACCAAACCAAACCAAACCAAACCAAACCAAATCAAATCAAACCAAACACATTTATTTTGAAATCTCAGAGGACTCCAGTAGGCCTGGAAGTCATCCTGAGTGAGGTAGGAAGCTTTTAAACACATGGTGCCGAACTAGCTAAGTCCTTGTAGGGAATATTCTCTTCTCCCGCTCACAAACTGTCCATGAAAGACTTTGGTGAAGTGCCAAAGTGAAGAGAGGTAGGAAGCCCCTCTACTTCTCCCCTGTGCACAAAGTCATGTTTCAATTTTAGATGGATAGGCCAACATCCAAAGGACAGGACAACTAGTTCAACTTGCCCAAGGAGGCTTTGGAACATGGGAAGCTGCCTTAAACTAACTCAAATTATTAGCCAAATTAGTTCAGCATTGTCTATGCTGACATGCAGTGGCTTTCCAGGATTTCAGGTCTTTCCTAGTAGTGAAATCCATGCTTTGCCTCTGTGTTGCAGTACTTCTGCTTTGGACCCATATTTCTCAGATATAAACACCACCCCATCAATCCCAATAGTGCATGTAAAAAGCACTATTTGGTATTGCATGGAGTGGGGAAGCCCCAAATCCCACAGATCATTCCTAAACTCTTCTCTATGCTTAAAGCAGTTCTTGGATCTCAGCCAAAAGAGGCAACTTACAAATATTTCCAGTCCTATGCACTCTCCTGAAACCATTCATTGTGGTAGGCCCAAAATCAAGGCAGTGTTGCTTATGATAAAATCAATCAAGACACATGCAGTTCAAAGCACTGTATCATTCACCACTGGCAGTGTGACCACATGCAATGACATCGCTGTTCATTACCTAAAAACAAGCTCAAATTGGAACAATCCAGCATAGAACCAATAGCACACTCACCCTTTAAGGCTATTAGGTATCAAATGGGTATTCCTGTCATTTTTTCACTCTGGGGCTGTCAAACCAAGCAACTGCAGTGACATGCAAAATTTTCAGCTAATGGTAATGTGCAGAAAGTGTCACTTAAACAGTTTGTGGAAAAACTGGCATTGCCTCAGTAGGAATGTTGTAGTATCTAGAGGAAAAAGTGATAAAAATTAGTTCTGGGCCTAGTAGCACTTCTACTCCCCCCCCCCCATTTTCAAAGACTTCATTTTTGCAGTTTCAAAGCACCATACCACTTCTGTGTATGAAAGCCCAAAAATCTTGGTTCTATTGTTGCATTTCACCCATGAGTGGAAGTGTTTCTTCCCCAGTACTAAATGCTTTGTTCCTATGCAAATAGCTGAGCAGGGGCTTGCTGGCGCTACCCAATGTGCCCTGCAGCAAAATGATGCAGTGCACTCTTGCATGCCAGCAGAAGTATGGTTCTAGTCAGCTAGTTATGACCCCTCCAAGGTGGTATAAATTGGATGGGGCTTAAAACAGGCTATTCCCATTTTTCTCTTCTTTTTAAAAGATTTTTATTAAGATTTTAAACTAAAAACTAAAAACATCAATCATCAAATACATTGGATGTACTGGATCAGCCCCCTATAATGTATCTTTTTAACATTCTATAATCATATGCAAATCGATTTATAAAAATTTAAAAACATCTTTAAATCTAAGCCAACTCCTGTTTCTCCAGCCAATCATAAAAAAGGTCCCAAGTTTGAAAGAAGTCAGTATCTTCTCTTTTCTTCAGTAACAGAGTCAATCTGTCCATTTCTGCACAGTCCAGAATCTTTTTTAAAATCAGTTCCTCAGTGGGTAATTCCTCACTCTTCCAGTATTGAGCAACCTCAACCCATTTTCTTTTCTGACACTCAGATTTGTGGCTTCTGAACTAAGTATGCCAAGATCTCATTGGCCTGTTGCTTATGAGGTTTGGTCTGTCTGTCCTTCCTTCCCCTTCCCTCCCTCCCTTTCATTCCATATTTTTACTTTAAAATGTCTATACTATAGGTGGAAACCTCTGTGTGGGCCTTTGCTTGAAAAATGATAGCTACACCACTGTACTTATGAGGATGTGAGATCATTTAGAGAGATCTATTGAATGCTTTGTACACACCAATCTTCTAAACATATGCACGCAAGCGTTGCAGATTTGTTTGATGAGTTTATGTACACACACCTTTTTTGACACCTGATTTTCCATTGATGTCTGCCCCTGTTGCTCTTAACTCTTCAGGCTCTGGCTCTTCAGAGTCATTAAGCTCAAACAAAGGGATTTATGCGATATAGAAGATTATGACTTCCCACAGTGCCAACAAACATTCCCAGATGGACAAATAGGTAAACCATTTGAGCTCTTTACCAGCTATTTGAGTTCAATTATGCTCTCAATATACAGCAGAATGAACCATTTCCATCTTTATAAGTTCCTTACCTCTTGGTTTTTTCTCTTTTTATCAGATTTTAACAATTGCATCTGTTTTTCTCTCTGTAGGCTAAATTAGATCTGCAACAGTTCTGACCATCTCCTTTCTAAAGAAACACATGCCGTTCAATACTCAAAATGTTAACACAAAAGTGTCACCAACATGACAGTTATTAACATGTGGCCTGAGTCACATGCACCAAGCAGTACTTCAGCATCACCTCAGAATTTCATCTATTTCAACAGCGTACCCCAATTTCCATAAGCCAGTTAACTTGCCTCAAATATAAGTAGGAATTCTATTAATACACTTGTTATAACTGAGGGGGACATGATATCCCTCTATAAGGCTGTCACAAAGGAGGACAGGATCTCTTCTTGCTGATACCAGAGTGTAGGACACTGAATTATCAACTTGTGTCAACTCAGATTCAGTCTAGATTACAGGAAAAGTTTCCTCACTGTCAGAGCCATACGACAGTGGAATCAGTTGCCTAGAGAGGTTGTGGATTCTACCACACAGACATTCAAGGCGAAAGTGGACAGCCATCTGAGTGTGATGGTGTAAATTGGTGATGGCCTTCTTGGTCTCTTCCAACTCTACTATTCTAGGATTCTATGATAACAAAATTAAAATAAGTTAGGCAATATAGGAAAACAAAAATGTTCTTGGGAAGCAGAATGTTTCTTGAAATAAATAAATCAATCAAATGCAGCAGGTATCGTACTTTTATAGACTTTGAACTGTCAGCCATATCTTTATGAAACTACTGCCAAGAAAGTAGAGTCATGAAGTTGTTTGTACTAACACAAAACCATAGTTAACTGTTACAAGGATGAGTTGCAGCAATCCTTAGTTTCATATGCTTCCCCAATCCAGTGTGTCAGACAATCAGAAAATTTGCTTGTTTTTGATGAAGCATGGCTTGCTGTGCCATTGGAGTTTGACAAACTGTAATTATTTGTAACAATGGTTCATTGAAACAAGATAGCTTTAAACCATGAAACTGGCTTATTTGAGCCAAATGTAATTCAGATGAATCACAGTTTAGGAGTTGGAGGCCATGATATGCTCCAGGTAATCTTAATTAAAAGAATGTTTCTTCTCTTCTTGTGACTGCAGCAAAGAGAAGCACGTGAACCTAAGTTCTTTTGTCGCATCTCTGTGTAATGTTAAACCACAGTTCAGAGTTATGCACAAACTCTTCCTAGGCAATACTGGCAAAACAGAAACCAATGTCAACAGAAGTAGCATTTCACCTATCTTGTTTGTATAACACATTTGAAAATGTATTCCTGAAACACAGCTTCTTCAAGAATTACTATAGCCACATTGCTAAGAATAATTTAAGCCATTTTAGTATGATTACTTTACATTTCCATTTAAACATTTAAATGGAATTCATGGGTTTTTTTTTAACAAGCTTTTATTTTTGGAAACATACTAATATTCTTCAGCATTTTGCCTCCCACAATTCAGCAATTACAAGCCTTGACATGTAGTCCATATGAAATCAAGACCCTATAATTATTGCTTCTTTATCAACATCCTTATTAATGTTCATTAAAAGTAATCTTGCCTAGTAAGGGACTGCGTGTCTTTTCTACTTACTTTGTGACTATTAATGGTGTTTTGTTATTTTTTTAAAAAATGTGTATGTATTAGTATAAGGAACAGTGTTATCATAAATTCAAATACTGTAAAACAAAACCAGCTGCATCCATTATAAGTGCATTACTGCCAGGAACTGTAAATATGTTTTTGCCTGATAGCCTTTTGACTCAATAATATCCTGCTATCTCTGTTGGACAGGCAACTTTTAAAACCAAGACGAGACAGGTTATGATTTTCACAGGAAAACTGGGTTTCTTTCAGAAGTATCTGTTTCCCAGATTCATTGTTTGGGGTCATTTCATTTTTTAAAGTGTGTGTTAGTAAGCAGATCAATTCAAGAATCCTCCCTTCTTGTGGGGAATAAAAGGTACAAGACACATTCAGGGTACCATTTCTCCAATATATGTATAAAGCAGACAAACCCTGTCATATCATACCATACAAACAATTTTAATTGTGTAGTTACAGTCAATAACCACTCCTAGTCAGAACATTTCTGCATAAAGAAAATTGTGATACACTTATAAAAACAGCCAGCTGTAACAAAATAACTGGTGTTTTCATAGCAATAAACTCATAAAAAAGAAATACACCTTTATACAGAAAATTTATACAGCTGTAGCTTTAAAATTGATTGTAAACCAAAGGAAGACACATTGCAAACATCAATTATTTTCACATTAATTGCATAAGTTTCTAAGGTGATCTATTAGTTTTATTTACCTAAGCTTATTTGCATGATAGTAAAAATTGCATACAACAATAAGAGTGAAGCTTATAGTATGAATTGCTTGGATAACATAGAGCACTTTTTATAGGCAACTGTGTAAAGCACATTTTCTCTATTTAAAACTTTTAAGACACTTTGTTTTACTGCCCATCAAAATACATTTATAAATAGAAAAAAATTGGTATGATAACAAGAAGCAATATTACATTTAACGGAAACTTCTAAAAATTAATTACAACATGATGCTGTAGGATCCATAAATAAATAATGGGGATAAACCGTGTTTCACATTTTGTTTTCAAAAAATCATGTAACAAAGAATGAAAATGAAAAAGATACAGTGACCTTTTATTTGTGAAAAGAAAACAAATCTGAGTTACGGCAGTGCCATATAATACAAGGCATTTGTTGGCATATGTTAACTTTAAACTGCATCCCACAGTCTATAGTTCTTTTGTAACATACAATAGAGCAAGAGTAACAAACTCTTTTTTTCCTTTTATTTAAATAAACATGAGCTTTCAAATATCAAGTGTGGAGTGTTAACAGTAATAACTGGGAAAAGAAACCAGAGCTAAAACAATAAATCACAAAAGTAACGCTTGTCTGAAAGCTCTAATAATAATAATAATTAAAAAACAACCCACAGATATCATGCTTATTGGATACACCTTGGTGTACCCAGTGAACACAAATTAATATGAAACAATCTTCAGTGCTTCATCTGTAGCTCTGAAGCAGTTCGTAAAATATCTAGTGCAGTCTGTATTATCCTTAATTTTCTCAACTTTTGTGCAAGTTTTGGAAGATTCATTGGCCAAACAATGAATAACGAGGTTGCTGACAGAACACAGGATGGAATTTTCATTAGTAAATAGCAGTGACACTGTTGAATAAATACTTTTTTGATCAGTCTTTCAATTCGGTATTAATGTCAGTGTTCCCTTCTACTGATAACTCTTCTTCTAATTTAACTGAAAAAAGTGTGTTTGTACTTTTGTCTTGGACACCCTCTTCCAGATCCTTGAGCAACTCCTCTTCCTTATATTCTGCAACATCCACTTCCAAGCCTGAGTTGTCTTTCAGCTTTCCGTGGTGCTTGACATAGTATCGCTGGTTCTGAAAGAACTTGATAATGGTATACTTCGGTAGGTCAAGTTGCGCGGAGAGAGTCTGGATTGCTTCTTCATCTGGATAGAGGCCTACATCTTGTATAAAACTCTGGAGAATGCCCAGAGCTTCCACAGAAATTTTTGTTCGTGGACGGGTCTTCTGACGATTTTCATCCTCAGATTCAGCTGGTGATGCTACTGTGGGCTGCCTTGGGGGTAATCGGGGACCTGGCGGTGGCGGCGGCTGCTGCTGCTGTTGCTGCTGCTGCTGCTGTTGCTGCTGCTGCTGCTGCTGGACAAGGAAAATAGCACTGAGTTTTTGTTGTGTGCAAAAATTAATGCGCTTCATTTTCATCAAATCATTCATAATAACTGCATTCACTTGCCTTGTCCCAGGGCATATATAATGCTACCTGATCTCCACAGTTTGCATACTTGCCCTGCCTCTCTTTGCACAGATTTCCTTTTGCTTTAAATATGAACAGCTAAGTTGTGTGCCCATTTTAATGGTAACGATGGTTAACATCAACTTTGCAACACCAGTCCAAACCATGGTTTGCTGTTAACCATAGTGGATTTGGGATTGGTGTACCTATACTGCTGGCTACTTCTGCCCCCTCCCCCCAAAGGGGGGGGAGGTCAAAAATTACCACCTTTGTCCCAGTTAATCTATTAAGTATGTGTCCTGAAATACTTCTTCTTCAGGCTCAAATCTGAGGGTCCAAACTGTGCGCAGGCCTGCCACGTGTGATTCTTTCCTCTCAAAAAGTAAATACTGGCTTGATTTGGCACACACAGAGAAGCCCCACTTCACTCGGGAGGCTGTGCAATACAGAGGAAGATTCCATGTCACTTCTATACCAGACAGCTCTGAAAAGAGAGCAAAGGGGAATCCTTCAGGAGATGGAAGGAAGGGGCAGAAAGAAGAAAAGAGCCATTCCAAAGCTTGTAACTGTGGCTGTTATCTATATGTTTTCAATGGGATACCATGGGGTACATCAGATACATCTGAGTTTTAAAAGTAAAACATCATGCTTTTGGGGACACATGCAAGAAAAAGTATGCAGGGAGGAAATTGGGTATTTGAAAAGAATTATCCTTAAACAGTGCATCACCAGCAGGGAACAATCACACATCCTCATAACCAAATCTGTTTTCCACTTTCTCCAGTAATAAATTGCATATTTATTGGCATACCATATATGCTAATATAAATTCAGTACTCTAAGTGCTGCTTCTCTGTAGCCAAAAATAACAAGTAGATACTATGGTTGGGGGAACCCAGTGTTTTGCGGAAGAATAAACAAATAATCAGATAAACAGCATGGTGAGGAGGTGGAAAAGAGGGAGGGGGGGAAGAATGGAATCAAGTACCCTGGAAGAAGGCATGGCTAGCTGACTGGAACACTCAACAGGAGTACTCCATACTGAAACATTTTGTTGCAGGTTTTGCTTTAACTATCCTCAAAAGTGTTCTGTAGAATTATTTAGCTGTTACTAAGGGCAAGAAAGACAGACTCAGAATTTTAAAGCATTAGAAATGAACACCTAAGCTGTCTAAAAAAAATCTAATGGAGTTTCTATTTTTATTGTTTTAACTGTTTTGGTATGTAGATGGTTTTTATATATTTTGTTTATAAGCTTTTAATATTTTGTAAATTGTCCAGAATGCTTTGGCTATTGGAGACTATAGACATGCAAATAACAACAATGCATTGAATAATAATAAGTATTATTAATTCCAGAAGCTCAATTGAGCCAGCATTAAATAAACAAGGCTGCAATCCTAAACATATATTTAGAAGCAAGTCCCCTGACAAATCAATAGCACTTACTTCAGAATAAATCTGTGTAGGACTAGCTTTAGAGATAACTGTGATATTATATTAATGCATATTTTGGTGCATAAAGATATTGCTCTGTACCAGCATTCTGGGGTACAGTGAGGGTACATGAACAATTTCCATGTCTTTGTATGTGCAGCTTAATACTGTGCCCAAATCTAACCAGTACTGTGCTCAAATCCAAATCTGAATTTTCCCTAATACAAGTTCTCTTTGCACATTATGTTGTGTTTCAATTTATATATTATCAGGGCAGCTTATAATAAAATTAAGCCTCATCATTCCCAGAGAGGCAATAGTTCCTGTTCTATATTTATATGGAAGGAAGCAGTTGGATCAAGTCCTGAAACCCCTCCAGGTCTCTCCTGACATATTAAACTTGTGCCAGCTCACCTGGGGAGCAGCACCCAGCCAAGGTCCAGTGGTCAGCAGGCCTGGTAAGAAAGCGCCTCTATGCTCTCCTTTCCCAAGGGTGGTGGGAGAGGGGCTCTAAAGGAAAAACAAACAAACATTGACTCATCCCAACTTTCAAACTTGGGTAAGTGGGATGACAAATTTGGGGCTCAAGGTCTTCCCACTATCTCCATGTCAATGAACCATTGCTACAGACCCTTGACTGGACTTTTATTTCAAAATTATGGCTCCTAAAATATTTAAGCCCTATCCATTTATATACTTATGGTTATAATGAGAGGTATGCATGTACACCTCTTACTTTTAAAGCATGATTCTGTGCAGGCTCCCCACCCACCTCTACCAACTGTCAGTGCATGTATAAATAAAAGGGGGAAAATGGGTCAAACGTACATATAATTCTTTGTGTGTATCTACATTTAGCTATCCTTGCACCCATCGAACTTTTTTTTAAAAAGTTTAGAAAGTATTTGGGTGGCCCAATGAAGAAAAGATGCTGATAGAGAAACTTTAAAATTAATTATGATGAATACCGAATACATACCTCTCTTTCCTGAACACAAAGTTTTACATATTTAGTTGAAGGTGAATGATGAAAAAGAAATATTGTTTTTCATACCAAAACATTGCCTTTCAATATAGCAGAAACAGAAGCAGCTATTCCTTCTGCCAGTTAAACTGGATTTTTGTTTTGCTTTGCTGATATACTGAATAGGCCAAGGTAAACCAACCTGAATCTGCTCTGCTGGAACATGGATAATATGGGAAGGCCTGTCGCCATGGTGATGAACTGCATTGCTTTCTTGTTCGTAAATGGCATCTCGTTCAGGCTGAGGAAGACTGAGGAACCTCCGGATCATTGACAGATTCTCCCACAAGGTTCTATTCTCAGGTGAAGGATCTTCTTTCCAACGTAAAAGTTCACAAAGCCATCCCTTAAGATAATATCATCAGAATATTAGATAATATTTGCAGGAAAGTATGTTCCTCCAAGTGTTTTCCTTGGAGACATATAGGATAAAATAAGGGCAAAGCTTACATCCTTGCGGCTTGCATTTTACATTTCACAGTCTCTTTAAAAACAATCTGAGGAAGTTTTTTTTTTAAATAGTATGGTAAGACATTGTCATGCTGTTTTACTAACCTAGCAAGAGAATGCCAACTTTTGGAATAATAACCTAGTTGGCATAGTTATTGTGTATTTTAAAAAACCAGAAAAAGAGCAACGCAGCAGCAGCACACCACATATGTTTCAAGTATACTGGGGAACATTCTATTTTATTTCACACTGCTATTGTGTGTCAGATGATTTTCTTTTATTTATGCATGCCATATCCATCTGAGGGAACAAAAGGTGTATTTTTGTAGCTTATACATATTCGGTATTATTTTCACTCTTCTTTTCTTTTGTAAAACATCCTCGTGCTATTTTTCTTGTTTAGAATAAGGGAGTGCTTCTTATATCTATCTTGACGATAAAGCTGGCTCCCATAAATCATGATACAGGAGTTCTCTAATGCCATTTTGAAAAGGAGCAATCCTTTGAATATGCATCATTGATCTTTCTTGCTACATGCTCAGGTGGCTCAGCAGACAAACCAAAACCTGTTGATAAATCTCTACTTGATTCACAATCTTCTGGTTATAAAAAAAAATTGAAAATCAAACTGATGATTTTTCTCTATGACCGACACTCTTCACCATCTTCCTATCGCAGAGCATGTAAGCTCTCTATAAAAGCACCTGCTCTAACCCAGGCTTGTTCTAGGGAAAACAGGCTTGAAAGTATGCCAAAACATTGTCCCAGGAGAACTGTAGCAAATGCTAATTTGCTTCGAAAATAGATGCACAGATTTCTTCCCCCCCTTAACGGTTTAGCAATTGCCTACATGCCATCTTAAATATCTGTAACATTAGTTGATTTTTTTTATTAGTTCTAAAGAAACAGGACAAAGGAGTTTGGATTTGCTCTAAATGCATGAGAAGAAACAATAACATTAATAAAACACACACACATGATCAACAATACACTTTTAGATTTTATTTTTAATACTTCAGTTTTAAAACCTGTATTATTTAAAGATCTGCATGTGTGTGGAATGATTACAAGTCAGTTATTTTTATCCTTCTTTTAGGACCAAGCCCCCAAAGCCAGCTTTCAAAAAAGAAAAAAGAAAAAAACAAAAGAAATTAAGATAGAAACCTTGCAGTAGCAATGCTATGAAAACAATCTGTGAAATGGCATCAGATTGAAATGCAGCAAGCCAGCAATACAATCAGTGACAAGACTTGACAGGATTAAAAGTTTCAGATCTGCTTTCAAGCCAAACGAAACAGGGCCTGAATGTGTGGGGGTCACTACTGAAAGAGACCTGCCTGGAGTAATGACTAACCATCAGAAAGGAGGGATATACATTTCATATAAAGAAAGTCTTCTTGCATCTAATTGCTGCACCAGAGAAGAAAGCCTCTAAACTCTAAAGGATAAGTGTTAGACCTAGGTGGAGTCCTTCGGCTGTATGTAGTTCTTCCAATAACCTGCTCCAAAAACTGTTATAAAGAGTAATAGCAGATCTTTCAGTTTGGTCTCAAAAATAAATATGAAGTCAGTGAAAGAGGAGTGTCATATTTATTAAATTTATATCCTGCTTTTTTTCTTATGGACTCAAAGCAGCTTACATCATTCTCCTCCTCCTGCTCTCAATGTGAGTTTATCATCTAGCCCCTACTACTTTTCTGACAGTTGCATTTTGTACCAGTCTAAGTTTTCCAACTGTCTTTAAATCAGCCCCTTGTAGAATATGCTACACAATTTTAATCTTTATATGACCAATTCAGGGCTGCATTACTACTGATTTGGCAACAACTAAGTCATAGCTTGAAAACATCCTGATTACTAAGATAAATGATGAATATACTTATCAAACCAATTCCAATTCGCTATTTCTGCAGATAGGGAGTAATGGATTTCACATAATCCAGTGGAAGTTAGATTTTCCATCTGAAATCAGTGGGACTGATCACTTAAACTCCATCACTTCCTGCAACATACACATCTCTAAATCCGTAAAACTGGTCCTCTAAAAGAATGATGAAAAAGTGGAGGTGGATTGCTCTTCACTAACGAATAAGTTTCTATGAGTGCCACAGTTTGACTTTTAAATATGTGTGTTTTCTGGTGACAGCTGGACCAAGTCAGAGGTAAGTCCAGTCGGTAGCACAAACCTGTTTCTGACATTCACTGTCTTTTCCTATTCATGTACTGGTTACCTGCAGATATGAATACTCTTAACACATTATAGTGAAAGCTAGGCTAGAATCATTCTTCTCAGCAACCTAGTTCTATAAAGGGAAGCATCATCTGAGGTGGATACCTGCCAGACAGAACATGGATACGTGTTTTGAAACAATGGATTGTGAGAATTTAGCATGCACTAAGCAGTGTACTACAGTGAGCTATTCTATATTATATTTTGATTTCAGCCAAGGCAGAAGTCAGATAAAACAGCCAAATATTCTTGTGGCCTCTGTTAAAATGTATGCAGTCCTATTGTTTCAACAGTCAATACATACTGGCCAGAATCCAAAGAGCTACTCCCTGCACACTTCTCATATCAACATCCAACTCTGTCTCTGCACCATGTATCTTACTTGTGTGCCACAGCACTAACAATTTATGTTGCTCACGGGAAGGAGGGTTGGATAAAAGGATATAGAAGATGCCTGTGCACTCATGTTGGATGATTAGGTAAGGAACATCTATTTACTTCAGAGTCCATGGAGTGCAGAGGAACCCACTGAGCAGAAGAACCCTGGCTGCTTCATTTGAACTGCTTCATGCCTTCTGTACTGAGAGTATGTTTCTGACTGGCACAATGGTCTGACTGGTAAAGAAAATATTTAAAAAGGAATTTCTCCCTCCCCTAATTTTTGAGCTCCAAATCTTAATAGCCCTTTAAAAACAAGATATATTAAAAGAAAAACCCAAACAGGTGGAATGTATATATTACTTTAAAAATAACAACTAGTACTTTTTCACAGTTATCAAAAATAATTCCTTTATAATCATGACTAGGCTGGCTTTAGAGAGTAATTCCGGAAAGAAAAATAAGCCTCATTTAGCAAGTATTTTGCTCTTGTTGTCACTTCTCTGTTCTGAGTGCAGACATATCTTTATTAATTACCCATGACTAATAAAACATTTCCAGTAGTTTGCTATTAACCTTTGCCCTGAAAATAATACTTCTAATTCCTCACGCCCAAAATAATGTGATAAATTACAAATCTAAATACAACTCTGTTTGGTTTTTAAGGATAGTACAGTAATTTTGAAAGATTAAAATCAGATTTTGACAATATTTGAAACTGAAGTTAAAACTAAAAAAAAATCTCTCTTGTCTCATCTGTTATTTTAATTAAAAGTTATATATCACCTCATTTTTGTATGCAATATGGTGCATTTTAAACATATAACATATAACAAAAAATGGAAATGTAAAACATAGGGCAGTATCCAATTAAAAACACTAATGGTGGCATAAATTACATTGTGCTAGAGTAAGGAATCTCAACTATAATTCCAACAGTGTTAGTTGGCAAGATGTGATTCCTGGGAAAACTCGTTATTTCAGCTAACGTTACTGGTATTGAGCTAGAACTCCTTACACAAACACAGTATAAATTAACTTCATGATCATGTCTACCTGGATACTGCCCATAATGTTTTGAATAACTGGATAAGCTTCAATTTCACCTCAATAAAATAATGTCTGCTGTCTCTGGATTATAAAAGAGAAAATTAATACATCAATTTTTAAATTAGCAAAACTAAAACAATAGCTGAAATATATCTTTTTCTCATTGAAGAGTACTTTAGTAAAAATAATAAAAATAATAAAAACACCTCTCTATTACAATGGGTTATAAATGCACTATTGTGCAACAATGCATACGGAAGTCCACCCTTAGGCCTTGCACATTCTTGTATAAAAGTACAACCTAAAATGACAGATAGGAACATCCTGCATATCTGTGCAGTAATTTTGCCAAGCAACATTGCACTGCATATAAAGAAGGAGCAAGGCAAAGGCAAAATATAAACATTTAGTCACATGTAAATATGCAGATGAACTTTCAGGATGTTACTACTTTTCGAACTGACAAAGTTTAATTTGACACCTTCTGTTCTAAAGCCTTTGTTTCTATTCAAAATCACGCCTTTAGCTGCTCTCAATCACTATGCTCTCTCCCTATTACTTAAGATACTGGCATGGGCCCTGGGATAAGCTGAAAATGCCATGCAGATGAATTCTGAGATAATATGTTCAAACTTGTTATATACAACACAAATCCTGTAAAGTTATGTATTGTAAGCCTACATTTATTGAGAAGTCAAGTTTAAATCCATCTGCCACAAAGGAAATACTGCTATCCACTTTGTAGTAGCTGAATGACATATGCAAGTGTCTTGCTACAGTAAGCAAGAAAATAGTGAAAGAGGCACAAGTAAGTTAGTTTTCAGGGTTCAGGAATTTTACTGAAGCCACATAAGGGTAATTTTTTAAGTGAGAGAAATACAAGTGTCAAAATATTCACTGGATATGGAAATCCAGTACACAGAATATTGTAATTCAACTGTATAATTTCTTAAAAAAACAACTTTTGTAATGTTTTATTGTATAGTACTTTTGAACTTGTGTAAATTATCTGAATACCGGCTTCTTGGTTTCCAAGAGAGTATGTGTTTTATCAACTGAGTAAGAGTGCATGATACAAATAAAGATATGAAGATACTTTTACTTAGGATTTGGATTGCAAAAGAATTCTCCATGTCTATGTCAAAAACAACAGCAACAAAAACTCTTTTAAGTGCAATCTATATTGAAATCAAGGGCAAAGATACATTTGGCCTGATACAGCAAAGGAAATTTGCATGTTAATCCAGAAGTATGGCCATAGATCTGATGTACATTTGAAACTATTGATCCATCCTTGTTCTGGTGAGACTACTCATTAGCAAATACCGTTTAAAAGTGAAACTATTCAACGTACATGCCTTGCAAACTTATAATAAAGTAGAAAAGCCCTATTTTTAACCATTTAGCTTTAGAAAAAACTGTAAAATTGAAAGACTAATTCATATTTTCTAATCTTAACACTTGGAGGACTTTTTTTTCCTTTCCAAATTTATATGCAGGAGTATTTTGTTGCAATCTCTGGGGTATAGACTATCATAAAAATATACAGTATTAAAAGAAATCAGTCTAAATAAGAAGGATATTTGATACAAACGTTTTAGTGAAAAGCATGAATTACATTTCATATGCAGTATGAGCAGGGTTTAAGTACATAATCCATTAAACAGTAGTTCTGAGTAAAAAAGGAATTCAGTCTTGTAGACTAAACTGCTGCACGCATTTTGAATGAGCTCATTGTCAACAACAACTAACTGTAAAGCTAGCAATTTATCATTCAGCAAATAATTTTCTAGTTTTATAAAGAATCAGTAAGTGTTCCTTATGCTAATGAAGACAGTTTTTAATCTCCCCACAAACATGCTAATAGAGGGTAATTTTTCCCATTTACAAAGCTGAAGGCACTCAAACATAATTTCATACCAGTGTTCTACAAACTGGATAAAACGGACTTCTAAAACAAGCTAAACCACCTAATTCTTCACCTTTAATGCAGCAAGGCAAGCCAAAACCAAAATACTGCACTTTCCCTATCAACAACAACAAAATGTGAGCCGCTTTGCATTTCGACTGGAGAACTATGCAGAATATGTGGAAAGCAAGCATGTATTTCAGTAATGTCAGTACTGTACACTAACCTGGGCTTTGCCCTGCTAGCTCTTCACAATGCAGGAAGGTTGCTTTGAAGAGGTGGGGGGAAGGCATAATACTTTGAACAATGAGATACATAATGGTGGCAAAAGATTACTGAAAGCATTTTAAATTATTTACTAGGTTAAAAGGGTAAAATGGTACTTTAAATACATCAAATTTCACATCATCTGGGCCATTTTTTGGTGGCAAAGTGGTATTGATCTTTCCAAATGCTTAAAATTAACTATTTCCAGAAGGTCATTATTTGATTAAAGGCATTAAAGTTGAGGGCAAGAAATGATGCACTCTGTCTTCTATCCCATTCAAATAATCATGTAATTTAATCAGAACTACCCCCCTCATGTCCAGTAATAAAAATGTTTGTCTTGATTTTTTCTGAACCCTTTAAATCCAACAAAGTTATTATAATAAGCAGACTCTTGCTAGATGCTTCTCCATAATAGAATGGAAGAACTCATGCTGGATAAATTGGATGTGAACACATATTCATCGAAATTTACCAGGTTCTTATAGGGCAGGGGTCTCAAACTCAACTTACCTGGGGGCCGCTGGAAGTAGAGTCTGGGTGAGGCTGGGCCACATCAAGTATTCCACCACTGCGGTGGTGGTGGGCCGCTCATCCCGCCACCGGCCCGGGCGCCGCTGGTGCTTTGAAGGCCGCAGGGCCCTTCCCCCATGCCCCACCGTCCCGGCAATTGGCCTGCGGGCCGCGAGCTTGAGACCCCTGTTATAGGGTGTCCATTTTCTACATGCACACAATTTTCATAAATTTGAAACCATGCAGCCTTCTGAGTAGACAATGCATAGTGTTACACTCTAAATCTCACGGATAATTTGTTTTGCAGGTCAGAGAGGGTGCCTTTCTGTAGTAGAGTCCCTATGTCACTACTGTAGCAAAACAGAAAGGGGAAAAAACTCTTTCTAATAGGGATTCTATATTGCTTCATGCTGCCATGAAATATTCCCACCAGAAACATGTATTGAGCTGGAAAGCCCTACTAGTCAACAAGAGAAACCACTGGAACAGATGACTTTAGAAAAGTTGCCTCCATGCCCTGACAATTCCTGGAATTCTTGTCATGATTCCTTACTATATAAAGTATTTCAAAATGACATATTAAAACATATCAAATGGAGTCAAAGAATCAACTGTGTTCATAGTACTCTTGGTGACCATGCTGGCTGGAAATGATGTGAGAAGGGTACCAGGCTGGGGAAGTCTGCTGTAGAGTGTACATCTTTAGATATTTTAACATAAAGAATAAAGTTGTATTTTCTTTTAGAAAGCAATATTTCAAATATTTTTAATACCTTGGTTTTCCATTTCTTGGGAAGCACATGTGGGAAAAGTATCCCAACCTTGGTGCTGGCATATTCCTCCTGCTAAGAACAATGGAAGGGAAAGCTGCCCAGAGACTTCATTAGAAGAGTGTGTTTGTGTGGGGGGGAGGGGTATATAAATGGAAAAATAAATAAATAAATAAATCTTTTTAAAAAATCCAGAAAAAAGACAAGACACTGGGAAAGGCTTCCCTTTCCACCCCTTCTGACCAGTGCAAGATCAGCAGGGTTCTGGATTTGACAGTTCATTCACATTTCAGTCTCCTCTTCTGTCCTGCTACTTAAAGGCTAAAATTGAAGTCCTACCCACGTTTATTCTAAAGTAAGTTTCACTGAATTAAGTGAGACTTTACCGAATTGGTCTGTAAATATCCAAACCTTGCAAGAAACAAGTACTGGGCAAAACGCTTTTTCCCATGTGATGTGAAGCGAATGTGAATGATTTTGATGGGTAATGTCACAAACCACACAATCTGAGACCTGAGCATTACAGGCCTTAGATGGATGGTAGTTACAGAAGCTCAAGGTCACCCAGATGAGATCAGTCTTGTTCTGGTTAGGAATATAACATCTCCTGTATCCAGTTCCCTGTGATTTTGCTAGTTTCTTAATCCAGCAGGGAATTGTAACATATGCATTCAGCAGCCAAGATAGCTTTCTTATGACTATATTTTATACAGAAAACCAAACTTTGCTCGACAGTTGATGAAAATTCAGTTTTGAGAGATTACAAGGGTAGTCTTTAACATGTTCATTTTTATTAAAGACAGGCTTCATTTAAACAATTAAAAAGATAATGTGCTTGACAGTTTTACAGTGATCAATTTTTAATGTAACAAACTAGGTCTGTTTTTTTAAATCACCAATTTGGTTTAAGGCTGATATTGTACAGATTGTAGATTTGTATTCTTGTTGCGAATTTTTCTTGGTGCTGAAGTGGTTTACTTTATTCTATTCCTTAAACCTACTCTTAAGTGCTTCATATTTGAGCCATACCTACCTACCTACCTGGAAGAAAACTAGGTGAATGCTATTTTTGCGGTGAAGGGAGGAACAATGTGAAAATATATGCTGAGCAGTCTACCCAAGATTGTGATTCCTCCATCCTCATGTCTTTAAAGCAAGTGACAATCTAAGGGAATTACTGGTGATTTGATCATTTTACAGCAGTACTTTACTGCAATAGCTCTGATTCCATTTCCAGGCCCAAGTCAGGGTGCTTTTTTTAATCAAGGAAGCACAAGAGACTAGGATACCTAGAAGGTGATTTTCCCCATGTATATACCTACTTGATCCTCAAGATTTTCTTCAGAGGCCCTGATCCAGGTGCTGCTGCTAAGTGAAGTGAAATGCGTGGTCTGGACCCCCCACATCTGTATAGTTTGTATGGATTGATTAATCTGGGTGAAATTATAAATTAATGAAGTAGGCTAGAACTCTTGGTCTGCAACTTTGCTTTGGGCATAAAACAGTTATGACTGCCTTACTAATAGCTGCTAAACTGGGGAAGAAGCTTCAGTCTGACAGTTTGAAAATGACTAATAAGAGAAGTTGCCTTTGATTGTTTATGTGCCAGGAAGATAGTAAAATACAGTTTGGAGGAGTTCATGCAGGACCACTGAGTGGCTGGTGAAAGTTGTACAAGTAGTAAGGATTTCAACAAGAAACAAGGCATGACTGGTCCAATACTTTGGCCAGGAAAGGGCCAGTGGGGGAAAGTCAGGCTGTCCAATTAGTTGTGTCAGTAGGAAGAGGACCTGAAAATTAGCACGGGTTGCTGAAGGGAGTAGAACTCTGAAGAGTTTGAGATAACCCTGTTGGGAGAAGAACACCAGAACTTCTAGCTGCAGAAAGTAGGACACTGTGCTATGGGACTGTGAAGCTCAAGCAAGTAGCACAGGCAGGCACTAGAAGATTTCACTCAAAGGTCTGATCAGAGGAACTGTAGCACAAGGTCCTGCAAGCATCCTGCAAACCAGAAGCTGTGGCAAGACTCTGAGGCAAAAGACTGATACCCAGTATCTGTTCTTGATTATAATAATTGGTTGAAATGAAGATGTGGAGACTGTGTCCTGAAAATAATTGAGTGTCACTGTTAACTGGGGAAAACTTTTTTTAAATATTAGGAATAACAAATGACCCTGGACAACTAAGCACTGTACATTCAAGCAATCTCATCCTCACCCTTTCCACTGAAACATGATTAGTGATGATTCTGCTGTCATTCCAGAGTCAGTTTAACATGTATCGCCTGGCCATTACATTGTTTGTAGTGCTGGTTTGAGTTTGCTGTTTTATACTTCTAATCTGCTTTTTATTGAAATGATGTATGCTTTTACCGTATTTTTGTGCATTTTGGTTCTCATGCTTTCTGTTTACTGCCCTAGCATCTTGGTATGAAGGTGTGGTTAAAATTAGCACTACCAGGCCTGCACGGGTTGATGGAGTGCAAGCCCTCAGAGTCCAATTGCTTCTTTCAGCATAGCCTATTTTCTCACCCATTCCTTCTGCTGCCAGAGATATCTGGTGACATGAGGAAAGTAATTTAGTGTAATTTTGGTTGACACCAGGGCCACCCTTCTGCAGAATGAGAGGCCTCCTACCACAACTAAAGAGCCTCTCCTGCTCTTTCTTCCCTCCCAGTCCTCCTTTATCTAAATCTACACGCAGTCGCAACTTTATCCAGTTCAGAGAGCCAGTGCATTTATATGGCAATTTTGCATAGATGTAAAAACAAGCAATTAGAAGGAAACAGGTCCTGCTGCTCTCAGTATTCCCAACTGGCACAGCTGCAGGATTGACTCTTTTTAAATAGGCACAGGACCACACCCCTGATGCCAACTTGAAATCTGACCTAAGATAGGTTCACAAAAAAGAGTTTCCAACATTACTTTTCTGTCAAAACTATGAGAGCCAGTGTGGTGTAGTTGTTAATAATGTGGGACTGTTAACTGGATGACTTTAGGCCAGTCACAAACTCTCAGCCCAATCTTTAGGCCAGTCACAACCTCACAGGGATGTTGTGAAGGTAAGACTGAGAGGAGGATGAGAATTGTATAAGCTGTCAAGTGTAAACTGCAAACAAAGCAGCTAATATGATTGGACAATGCAGAAAAATCTATTGCAGATTTGGCAAATATAAACTTCTGGATGAAATGCAATTAGGTTCTGAAGTAATTTACCATTACCAATGACAGCAGCATTCTCAATTTTCAGATACTATTTTAGCATTACAACATTCCAACGCAGAAGAGATCAAAGCTAGAATTCTGAAATTTTTCAAATACATATGGCCAATGTAGAGTCAACCCAAATAACAGATTAACTGATCTACAGGTACATCTACTTTGATTCCTGAGTTTGCATGCAAATATAACAATACTGGAAGTGAGACATGTTGCCACACACGGCTTGATTGCTCCTGCTACAAGCAGGAACAGCTTTTAAACAAAACATAGGTTTACCTTTTTGGTTTAGCTAGCAGTATGTATGGACCCAGACCTCTACCTTGCCTATTCCCTGGTGAGCCAGTTAACCCAGAAATGGACTGTGAGTGTCTAGCTTGTTGGGAAAGAGACAAGCCTGGATTCTGAGAGATCTATGGATATTTTGATCAGGGCCTGTGGCAGGAGTGATGGAGTAGATGTATCAGTGTATTGCTTTGTTCTCGATAACCCAGATTTTTTAAACTGAGTGATTGTTGCATGCAAACCAGCCTAAATTTAGTATGATGAATGAATGAATGCCTTTTGTGAAGCTCTGAAGCAGTCTTGCAGTGGACCACACCTTTGGTCCCTCTGGCCTGTGCTAGTCATTCTGGTTCACAGTAGTGCTTCAAGGTCTGTGAAAACCTTTCCTCTGGAGATGGAAATACCATGGATTGAAACTGTATGAAATTGTTTTGCTTATGAAAATACTGCTTAAGATTTACACTCATATATTTCCACAATGTTTTTCTGCAAGTTCAAAGAGAAAACAGTCTTGGGATTCCAGCACTATTTGTGTAAAAAAAATACTTTTATGGCATGGTGAAATGAAGCAAGTAGGTACTTTCAAGTCTGTTTCAACCAGCATGACAAAGATTCTTTGTCTTTTGTAGAATTTCAGATGCATCACAGAATAGTCACACAGTCACAAAAAAATTAGGTAGCTGTGCTGCTCTTTAGAAAGTCCTAAAGAAACAGCAAGGGGCCAGCTAACAGAGATCCAGTACCAAATACATTGTAGGCTGCATGAAGAGCTACTCAGACAGGGAAAGAAACAATGGGTATTCGTCTTTGAAAAAGATAAAAGTCACCAGTAAAGATTGCTCATAACTTCATCCTATTAAACGGTTATTACAAGACAGGTGCTTTTCAATTTGCCTTTAATGTGGTTTTCACTGCTATATCTCACCAATGAAATATGACAAAATAAACTGAAATATTGTATTCCTTAAGCTCTTACTTATTATACTACTAGCTGGTTTAAAGACATGTTTGAATTTAGTACTCATCTAGAATGTATAAAATATATTTCATATTCTCACAGGTAGAATAATATATGTTAAGGACAGGGAAGATAAATACTAGCCTGACCAACATGTAGGAAAGGGCAAACTTCATTTAGTATTTTAGTTAAGGGTTTTGGTGAAGATCATACAAACATATTTAACTAATACCTTAAAAAATAGTAATTTGAAATATATTTCTAAAAGCTAATAATTAGTTTTATACCAGCTTAGCTTTTTAAAAGTCCCACTAAGATTAAAAAAACAAACAAATCAAGCTTGCGATTTCTAGGTTTTGCTATATTCCAATTATCTAAATTTGAGCCATTGTTTGCCTAAATTATCTATTCCCTTATATTAGATTCCATTTTATTTGTGCAATCTCTCTTTTCCCTCTCATTTGCATACATTTGCAGCATTTGTTCCAGCTTGCTCTTTCCTGATTACAACTACACATATACAAAAATGTTGCAAGAGCAGCACAAATTAGGGAATTTACAGTTTAAGGCCCCATGTTTCTGTGCCTTTGTCAAGTAAAGAAAATTACAACGCCACCCCCATTAGATTTGTAAAACTATATTTTATGTTTTTTAACATGCAAACATATGTGCACCTCCCCCACCCCAATAATACTCTAGGATCTTGCTTATGCTACATGAATGGATGCTTTTTTAAAAATTTGTTTTAGACTGCTATACAAACCACCTCACTGCCACGAGCTTGTTGGGTGCAGACCTCTTCTCAGTCTCCCTTTCTGTAAAGTAATAATAACTTTGACCTACCTTACAGGATTGTTGTAAAGACTGCGATTCACTAACACACTGAACATTTAAAATAGGAATAAACACACTAAGAATTATAATTAAGTTCTGCATTTATTATTACTAATTTCCTGACATACTGTGGTACAACAGCTACACCTTCAAAACTGTGCTCAGTATATGTTAATCCTCCAAGTCAGTGCTCAAATAGTGTCCTTCAAGGGTCCCCAATGTATTGTCTGTGAAACACACTTCTACCCTACCATCTTTAAAGTACATTAATGGATATGTATGTCATACATACAACTTTCTAGCAATTATATATAAGCTTCAGTGGATGTTACCAAATATCCAAGTAAGTATCCATTTGAAGGCAGTATGTATAAACTACTGATTCAAATATTTAGAGCATCACAGTCCATTGTGATATAGTCTGTCTTTTAGCAGCTAGAGCAGAGAGAATCTTTTATGCTGATCATATGTTAATGTCCACAGAACAGGTAATTAATTTAAAATAGTATATACATTAGTGAATATTAAATGTTGTTCCAGTATAAAATTTATCTATGTATAACTTCTTGCAAAATATAAGCAACTATTGGAAAATGTTAGAACATATATTTTTTGAAAAGCATTAGTTGTACTGCCAGCAATTAGCTGAATTAGACAATCCCAGCATTAGACATTTTATATCTGTCCCACAGATACAGTATTTGCTGAATAAGATGCATATACAGGCAGACACCAAAGTGACAATCCACATTTTGTGCTCTGCCTACAGCAATTTCTGAAATTCTCAGAATATCCATGGATACAAATAAAGTTGGTAACCCTGCTCTTAAGTCATTCTTGGCTGAGATTTGAAGAGGTCTACATGCATACACTACACACAAAGTACTTTCACACATAAATGAGAGAATCTGCCACATTTTCCTTCTGATTACTGGTTGCTCATAACTAGCCACCTGTGGCTTTGGAGGAAGGTCAGACTGTCAGAAGGATGGACTTAAGGAATGTGTGGGGGAATGCCACTGGAATGGGGCAGGTGAAACCCTCCTATTTGCATTGATTTGGACAAACTCAGCACATTTTTTGTAGCAAGTGAAATGTACTGCCAGTTTTGTTTTTGGGTTGTTTCTCTCAGCCATGGTTGTGCATGTCTACTGTAGTTAATTTCTATCCACTTGGCCCAAGTTCCTGAAACACCAGAGCAGTATTTATGTCAATAATGAAACTTATTTCCTCTTAAATTTAGAAGAAATGATCTTGAACTTGCAGACCTGTCCATGACAATTTTGCTCTTGCACG
Organism: Varanus komodoensis; assembly: GCF_004798865.1. NCBI lineage: Eukaryota > Metazoa > Chordata > Lepidosauria > Squamata > Varanidae > Varanus > Varanus komodoensis. Next base: position 928,263 of record NW_025336197.1, read on the forward strand.
GCAAACCACGTACAAGTATGTATCCCAACACACAAAGAAACCATTTAACAAATCATATTCATACTCAAGTATTTTGCATTTTGATACATTCCTACAAATATTGTAAAACTGGATTTTTAACGCTCAAATAATAACCAATCTTGTTTAACCAAAGGAGGAACAAACATTTGGTTATTCAGAAGTAAAAATTTGATTATACTTCACATGTGAGAGTTAAAATGTTGATTTTTACAAGCAGGGTCTTATTCTAGCCAAGTTTGATTTACTTGGTGGGGAGGGGGGAATTCACTGAAATAAATCCCTTTATTACTACCCTACTAAAATCTCCACTTTTTGGCTCTGTTCAATGACAGCAAAAGTTGATGTATATTTATTCAGAAATACATCATCTGTTCAGTGGAACTTATACTCTATTTAACTTCACTTGGTATAATATGTATAATCATGGTAGCATTCTGGACACTCTGTTTATTAGTCAAGGTTTTGTTGTGTGCTAGAAGACCATCAGTGAAGAAAGGTAAATTTGGTAAGCTGTGATTTAAACAAACAATTTATAGCTGACAAAAGGGACATAAGGAAATTTATATAAAGACACATGAATTGTCAGAAACAGAAGTAAACTTCAAAGATAAGGAATTTGTTTTCCCAGCTTTAGAGAATAAAGAAATTGCTCTTTGTTTTCTTAAGAATTATATTTAATCCAGTAACTTTAATCCATTTGTCATGTGATTGTAATCTGTTATTGTACCCTGCCTCTGAAGTGACACTTAAGGGCTCTTTTCTTTGATTGCCATCAAAATACAAAATATATTTTTAATCCACCCAAGGTCTTAGTTACAAGGTAATGTTCAAACACTTCTTCAGATATGCATACACTATTATTTTTAAGGATGAAGTAAATGTATAACTGAACATAGCCTTTACAGTTAAAAGATAGATGCTTTCTCTAGTTATTTCTTATTCTTATTCACTAAACACTCATTCAGTTTAAAAGTAATATAGCTGACCACCTTTCAGGTTTATAGGAAAATACAATCAAAGTTCCAATACCTGCCAATCTGGCTATTAAGGGCTTCCTTCTGTTCATAAACTAAGAGTGAGGATATTTTTATTTGTATTGAATTGTAAAAGTGTGACCTCTTAAGTTTCTCATCTCATCTTCTTTTACTTTTCATTTTCCTCTTCCCAGCTGTGGTTCTCCTGCAATTCCTTGACTTGAGTAGAGTAGTGACAAGCACAAGTCTTTTATCTAAAACATAACAGGCATTCTTGTGCAAATTCTATTCACATGTAAAAAGACAAAAAGGGCTAACATGTACACATGAAACAGGTTATCTTTTCCTTCCTCTTTCCAGCTCCATTCTTTCTAAAACCATCATGGTATAAATGACAATTACAGGAAGAAAATATCCTGGACAAAAAGGTACTTAAAAATCAAAACAAGAAAAAACACCTGCCAGTCAGTTAATAAATTCAGGCTTGGAATGGAAAATTACCATTTTTAACATGGGTCATAAAATGGATTACTGGGTTTTACAGAAGGGGGCTGAAAATATGCATCTTCTTGTCTGTTAAATGTGACAGAAATACATGTAGAAGGATTCAATTAGGAAAAGTCTTATGTTAATATATGTATTTTTATTTATGTATGAAGACACTGCTCCTCATGGATCAGAAAAAAGAAGCCTATACTATTGAAGATGACAGTCCACTGACAATAATGCCCCAAGTTACCAAGAACTAATGGGAACTTCCAAATTCCTCTGCTTTGCGTTCACTATATGAGGCAGACTGCCTTTCCAGCTGCCACTTTGTGAAACTTCCCACAATCAGGATCTGTGTATTCTTACTGTGTATTTAGCAACAGAAATGAGCACTAGAAATATAGGCTGAAGTTCTGTGAAATGTTTCCTGAATCCATATATACTCATTCTGACAAGTTACTGAGGGAATGTTTCCTTTATACCACTAATTCCAGGAACAGATCTCATATGTCTTCTGATACATTTGCTCAAGGAAAAGGCAACTCAGTGATGGCATAACCATAATTACTACAGATGAAGAATTCCGCAGGGACTTTGTGTGAGATACAGGAGAGCAAAAAGATGGGATCACAGCAGCTTACAAAAACTCTGGATTAAAAGTTCAGATTTTAACTTATAGCAAATATATTATCCCAGAATATCTACATAATGGCCTGGTTTATGCATAATACTTAACTCTGGGCTCCCCCTTTCCTCTTCTTGTGGCACTACCCGGAAGCATCTGTAAGCTTTCACTTCCATTTTCAATTAACCATATTTACTTATGATGTCCAAGGCCTTTGCTATTAACATTAAGTATGCTTTATGGACCTTTAAACAGGGGTTACTTATCTTGGCTTGTTTTCCTAATAATTAACACTAATCACATTTCTTATTATTATTATTACCTTTCTTATTTGTGCAAGGCGCCCAAAGCAGCTCACAAAGTTCTCCTCTGATTTTATCCTCACAACAACACCATGAGGTAGTTTAACATGAGATGCAATAACTGATGCAAAGTCACCCATATGCCATATATACATCTACAACTCAACCTGGACAATAATATTTCCCTCTTATAACTTCTGTAATCTTGACCTTACTTACAGATAGCACCCTAATTTAATATGGGTACTCACCAGCAGGGACGATTATACGACACAGAAACAAAGACAGGGATCATACATTGCAACAAATGGAAATGATATCTCAGTCCCCATAACTACTTGGCAACTATTACAGGATTTAATGTCAGTCACAGCATTACTTGGTCATCTTTTGAAATGATATATGCTGTCACCTACCAATAATGCCCATCTACATTTGACATAGAACAAATAGGTCAGTAACAACATGTTACAAAAACCTGAGTGAATTTCAATGATAACGCTCAAAATCCAGCAAGAGAACATTTCAGTCTCTCAGGTTAATCTATATCTGACCTAAAAGTTGCCATTCTATTACAGGGAAATTTCAGATGGAGACTCCAGTGCAAAACTGAATTATAATTTATCAAGAAATTAATTCTGTCTCTGAAGGCATGGATAAAGGCAAAGGCTTCCTGACATACTACAGATATTAATTTATTTAGCAATGGTAAGAGTTGTGAATGGCCACTTAATGTAATTGTCAAAGACTACTTTTTGCATTCCATTACAGCTTGACACCAATCTTTATATTTTCCTGCTGTGTACCAGGATGCATATATGCCCGCCAACTAAGGATAACACTTCATGTATCCGAAGAAGTGGACATCAATTAAAACTTATTCCATAACGCATTTCTTAGTCATTAAGAAGCTACAAAACCTATTGTTTTTACTGTGTCAAACTAACCTATTTATCTTTTAACGTGGCTATTAGTGCATAGTATTTATATACTGCTCCATACCTAACCAGCCTGGAACAGTCAACAATAAAAAGATAAAGATAAGAATAGAAAAATATATTGTTACAGAATCAATAGAAACTGTGGTAGATCAGTCCAGTAAGGCTTTCTGAAATAAATACGCTTTCAGGGGGCACTGAAAAGAATAGTTGGAACCTGCCTCATCTCCAAAGGCAGGAAATTCCTGAAAAATGGAGCCATTATACTGAAGGCTCTTCTCTGGGTAGACATGATTCATGTGGAATCACCAAGATCATGCCATCTGATAACCTTAGCAGCCAGGTAGGTTGGGAGGGGAGAAGTCACCTTCTCTCAGGCACCTTTATACAGTGGTGCCTCGGCTCACAAACGCCTTGGTTCACAACCAAATTGGGTCATGAACAAAAATTCCATGAAAATTTTGACTTGGGTCACGAACTCCGCATTGGGGGGCAACCAAGATCGCGGCCATCTCCCCACCCCCCCAAGTGGGGAGATGGCCACGATCGCAGTTGCATTCCTGCAAGGAAGACGTACGTGATCACAGGCATGCTCCTGCAGGAAAGACGGGCGCAATCTCGGCCATCTCCATCCCCCAACCAGCATGATCACGGCCATCTCCCCTCTTGCCCCCCCTAGTGGGGAGATGGCCACGATCGCAGTTGCATTTGTGAAGGGAAGACATAGAGGAGCTGACGACATAAGAACTTGCTGAACTCCAGAGCGAGCAGCAGAAGGCACTTGCTGAGGAGAATTCCACTGAGGAAGAGGAAGACAAGGAGGAGGTTAGCAGTAATATGATACAATCCATTATGAAAAAATGGAATGAGTGCCAGGATTTCTTTGAGAAGCACCACCCCAATGTAACTGTAACGAACAGTGTTGAATCTGATGAACGATAACGTGGTCTCTCATTTCTGGAGGGTTATGCAGCGCAGGAAAAAACAAGTGACTATAGACAGATTTTTCACTAAAATTGACCCTGCAGCTAAGAGACAAAGAAGAGAGGAAACCCCTGAAAGGGATCTCCCCAGTGTCCTTATGGAGGGGGACTCTCCCTCAAAGCAATAACCTCCTCCCCACCTAGGTTAGTGTTCTCTACTGTACTGTACCGTACTCTGTTACTTTGTTGTTCTTTGTCACTTTGTTATTCTTTGTCACTTTGTTTCAAATTTTTCTGATTAAAAAAATAATAATTACAGAACAGATTAACCTTATTTACATTGAATCTTTTGGGGAAATCTGACTTGGCTCACAACCAAAAATTGGCTCACAACTACATTCAGAGGCGCCAGAACGGATCAACCTTATTTACATTGAATCTTATGGGGAAATTTGACTTGGGTCAGAACCAGTTTGGGTCACAACCAGAGTCGTGGCACGGATTAAGTTCGGGAGCCAAGGTACCACTGTGCATTAGTATCAAATCTTCAATCTGGTCCAGTAGTGAGCAGGCAGCAGCTGCAGTTCCCTCAACAAAGAAGTTGCTTGCTGAAAAGGGGCAGCTTCTAGCAACAACTTAGCTGCTCCATTCTGCACTATCTCTAGCTTCTAGACCACCTTCAGGGCAGCCCCACATACAGCACATTGCAGCTCTCCAACCTTGAAGTTATCAGCACCTGAAACACTCTATCCAAGCTATCCCTATCATGGACGGCTGAAGCTGGTGAACCAGTCAAAGTTGGGAAAAGGCACTCTGAACCACCACAGTCACTTGGGACTCTAGTGACAATGATCGATCTAGGAGTACAGATTATGAACCTTTCAAAGGGAGTGCAAATTCATTCAGACCAGGCAGTTAGCCTATCTCCTAGATTCAGGCGTTCTTCACCCAAAGGTATGGTCAATATGTTATTTTATAAAACATCATGCATACTTAAATGGAAAAAATGGTTGTTTGAACAAATCTGTTACAAAATAATGGGATCCCAGAATGGGTAACTTGGAAACAGTCCTAAAGTATCTTCCTATAAAACCTAAGCAACTGCTGTGCAAGGATTTCCTCAACCAGCAATGCCTTACACCTATTCGACTTCCTAAATCTTGAAGAAGCTATTGCGCTGTTTGACAACTGCAGTGGAAGAAGGCACACTTAGTGGAATAAAGAAGCAAGTCGGGAGCTAGTTCGGTGAGAACATGACTAAGTGTTACAAGAATGAGCCTAAGACTTTCAGGCTTCCTCCAGCATGACCACAAAGAGGAGTTTGGAAGCTTTTTGTTTTAACTTTACCATGGTTAATGTGTCATCAAAATTCAGACAAACTGTGGTTAATCTGCACCATGGTTTGCTGATACAACATCAAACCAGTCTAAACAGCTGACATGGTTCACCAAACTATGGTTCAGATTAACCTTTTGTTTGGGGTCTGGACAGAATCTTAAACTATGTTCTAGTTTCCCCCTTGTTCCTACACTGGAGAAAAAGGTGGGTGGGAGAAGAGAAACCCAAGGCTTGCTACAGTTTATCTGCATAATGCTAAATCAAGTGAACTGGGTTTCTGTTTCTGGGATAGTAGAGCAGTGAAAGTCTGAAGAGTCCAAATATCTTGAGGTACTCTCCCAGCAACTTTAGTGTAAAGTGTAAAGTCACTTTAAACTCTGGCTTCATACTCTGATTATAAAGGCAATCTATCCTAGCAATGAATAATTCCACAGCAAACTTCTGTGAGAGCATTACGAGGGTGGTTGCATGCCCACAGCATACAGCTCATCTCCTAACTGGGGTTAAATTGGGAATGTTACATCTGTGCAGTATCAATTTCTCCTTTATAACGCGGGTCCAAATATTGTTCTGTATTTTTCTGAGCTTCGTTTCTCCCCTATATGAAATATTAAGTACAAATAAATTCCTTTTAGGCCTGTAATCAACCTCAATTCACTTTAATCAATCCTTGCTTGATAAAACAGAGTCCCAAAGTGCCATGTAAGCAAGTAAGCTCCTATAATTGTAACTTTTACTGATGTGTTTTAAACATGCAACAATAATACTTACATTATTAACTGATCAGTTCCTGTAGAAGCAAATTATTACTTCCCCTTAGAACACCTCTTTCTCCTTGCTCATTAACTATAGCTTGTCTAATTATTGTAGAATTCTAAAACTTTTCTAATACTTTGTTACTTGAAAGATAAAATACTGCAAAAGCTGACACAAAGTATTTATCAGATATATCTATATCTGACCTTACTGTATCATTGATACTAGTATAATACAATCAGATTCTTTTTATACCCTGTGCATTTTAAGTTACAAAAACTTACTGGACTCTGGTTAAAAAAACTCACTATCAGAAATGAAAATTTCAATTGGTGTAATAAATGGCCAACAGCACTGAAGCCTTGTCCTTAAGTAGGTGCTGGATGGAATCTGACAGATATAGGGCTTTTCTACTCATGTCACTCAATTAACATTTTCCTGGCAGTGTCAGAGGCATTATTATAAAACTCAGCAGACACACACTGTGCAATAGAGCTGTAGGAGCTCTTTGTCACTGATGATGAATCATTGTTAAGAAGTGCTTCTAACATATAAACCCGGGCATCATTCTGCTTGGTCAACATATACTGACCTATTTACCCAAGACCTCTCATTTTGTTACTGAATACAGATTTTCCAGGCTGAAATCTAATCCTCTAGCCAAGTGGCTGCCCCATGAAGAGATTTCAAAGTTCTAGCATGCATTCTGCTTACAAGGCTAGCAATTCTGAATTTTCAAGCTACATGACTGTGCCTCTTATGAGTTCATACATCTTTATATCAACTTGCTGGTTATTATTCAAAAGGACATAAGCCAGAGAGCTAAGTTAGTCCAGCATCCTGTATCCCCCAGAATGTCAACCTAGCAGCTACTGAAAGCCTACAAGTAGGATTTGACTACAGAAGCATTTTACATTTTGTGTTCCTGTGAACCTGGTATTTAGACACATATTGCCTGGAAGAATTACATGGCCATCATGTCCTATATTCATTAATGGTCTTGCCCTTACTAAAGCAGGTGAGGGGAGTGTAGTCTTATGTACCAAATATTATCAACCTTAGCCAACATATCCAATAACAAGGGCCAACAGGAGCTGTCTGAAAGGTTGGAGGGCCATTACCCTGTCCTGGAAGGGGTTGCACTCCCCCTAAAGGACAGTGTGCACAGTTTGGGGGTACTCCTGGACCTAGGACTATTTCTGGAAGTATAGGTGGCCTCTTGTTTTGACACTTGATAAAGACCTAGGACATGGCTAAAGGACTGTGTTCTTCTGTAAATACCTACCCACTCATTAAGATCTGGGCAGGAGGGTCTTCTGAAAGAGCCATCCCTCAAGAAGTTTAGGGGGATGGCAAATAGAATAAGGACCTTCTTGGTGGCTGCCTCCAATTAATGGAATAGGCCCCCCAGAGATTTACCTGGTGCCAACATTTTTCTCTTTTTGGTGCCAGGCAAAAACATTTCTCTTTACCAGGTATTTTAACAACTGGCTTTAACTTATTTAATGGTAATGATGTATATAGTTGCCCTTTACCTTGCCATATTTTTAAATGATATTGTTGCTGTTTAATTATGCTTTTGTATGATGCTCTTACTGTTACATTTCTTTTAAGAATTGTGTTTTGTTTAATATTGAAAGCTGCTTAGAGATCCCTGTCGGAATAGCCATGGAGACAACTGGGTGACTTTGGACCAGTCACAAACTCTTGGCCCAAGCTGCTGCCTGGGAATATTATGTAAGTGATCACTGTTGTAAGTTACATCTTTGGTATACATTTTTTTAGCAAGTAAAGTTCACCATAATATTCCATATGCTAGGCCAAGAATTTTAGTGATTTTTTACACAGGCTTCCCTGGGAAAGGACAGACAATTGTCAGGGAAAGTGAAGCTCCCTCACAGGGTTGTTGTCACGAGAGCAAGACTGACAGCAGCAGCAGCAGAATGATGTAAGCTGCTTCGATTTCGGCTTTAAAAGAAAAGGCGGGATATAAATCTAATGAATGAATAACACAATAATATGAAGTACATTCCTAATTTTGGTTTTAACATATGCCTTTGGTGTTAACTCATAAATGCAAATATTCAGAAATGTAAATTTGTAGAAATGATGTATTTTAATTTTCAGGATGGGCCGGATGAGTAGCATCTCTTGAGTATGTTCACTTGGTCCCACAAATAA
>NW_025336197.1:939309-949099 GCF_004798865.1 Varanus komodoensis
CAGCATGCAGCCTATGATCTGATTTTCTGAGTCTGAGGTACTGAGGCAACACTGAAGCCTGATGAGTTACAGAACCCGTTATGTACACCACAGTGCATATCTGTGAGCACATTTCATAAAGGGACATTGCAAGACAGAGGTAAAAGATGTTGGAAGATGCCGGCTTAACAAATGTGTTATTTAAAACGTGGTAAATATTTCTCCATTTTTTTCTGGGTGAACCACCAAGAACTGTTTAAACAAATAATCAAGGTTGTTGGCTAGGGACCGGTCTTTCTATATTTCACTTTAAAATGTATGAACAAAAGAAGAACCATGTTGTATCTGATCAAAGGTTTAATTAGTCCATCATTCTGTTCCCAACCAGATGCCGATAGGAAGTCCACATTCAGGACAGCAATGCAAGAGCACTTTCTGGCTTGCATTCCCGTAAAACTGGTGTTCAGAGACACAACACCCCAATACAGGAGACAGTATATAGCCATAATGATTAGCAAGTGCAAGATGCCTCTGATACAGGATATGGTATATATCCACTCTGAATGGCAACTACAGATAACCTTATCCTTCAAGAATTTATCCAATTCCCATCTGAAGTTGTCCAAGCTACTGGTAGTCACTATTTGTGGTAGGAAATTCCATACTTTAAATACAGCAAACAGTCTTGCAATTTGTTAAACGCAGGAGTGTTGAAACTTTGCCCCACCTGAGCTCTCAAATTCCCCTTCTCCAGGCCCAATACCTTTCTCTTGCCCACAAATTATTTGGTTCCTCTCAAAGGATTAATTATTGGCAATAAAAGATTTAAACTAAGTTATACTAATATTTTTACCTCATCCTTTTTACCCCTGCCTTCACACAACACTGCAATATGGCCAGTGAAATCTCTGAAATGGAATTTGCACCTCAGACTAAAACAGGTTTACCTCTTCTGCCTTAACAAAGTTATAATAAACTTAATAAATCTTTTCAAATTGCTACAAGACTCTTGTTTTTTCTGCATCAGATTGACACAGGTATCCCTCTGGAAACATCTTCTATTTATTCCTCCAAGAAGTAAACCATTACACTTGGGAACAACACTGCAGTGGAGGTAAAAACCTGTACACGGTGGGTTGATGCAAAAGGGGATGGAAGAGACATTGTTCCCCTTCCATTCATACCTTGTACTTCTCTACTGTTGCTTTGAGGTGATAGAGGTAACTCTTATTCTGCCTTTTTTAGATGGCTGTGGAAGAACTATCCATCTCAATGCCTAATCAATGAATAGGTGCTATTATCGTAGATGAGGCAGGCTTCCTTTTCAGCTTCTGGAACATAATTCGTTAAATTTGTTTCCTGCTTTCCCACTGAACAGTGCTTAAGGAAGCTAATAAAAATCAAATGCAAGATCACAAAAGAAGGAGCTAAACAGGGATCCCCTTGAAAAGAGATCCAGAGCCTAGCAGAAAAAAAAGCCATCTCAAGTTTCTGACAAATGAGCCTCAGATGCTAGCAAAAATGAAAAAAGAGCTTCTGTGGGAGATTTCAGAACCCTATCAGGCTTATAAGGGACAATGAAGTCTTTCAGATCGCTTGGTTACAAACTGTATCATAGCTGGAATTAAGAAATGGATTGGTAGCCAATGAAATTGTAAAGTGGCAACCACATGGGGATATAATTGTTTTGGGGGGATAGGAGTGACTGAACTGAAAATCTGGACTGATTCTTTGAATTGATCATTTATTTCCAATGAGAAAATGTATATAAATAGCTCACAAAGAAAATAAAATGAAAAGGCTAATAGTAAAAACAAATGAATTTACACTGTTGGTGAAATTCGTTCTGTGTATATCATGATTCCTGTAGTCACCTGGCAGAACATGCAGGAGTGCTGCCAAAGCTCAATGCATTCTGAAGTCTCTCTTTGGGAATGCTGTCCTGGCCCGGAGAGTGGGGCATCTCCATCAAATTTTGGAAGGCTCCACTTGTACTAGTGTGGGTTCATTTTATCGTTGCTCCATGATCATATGTAAATATTCTTATCAATAATTGCGTTTTATGATATGCATATGTAATAGAATTAAAACATGTAGTTGGTTAGCAGAACAACGTTAATCCAAGTTCTAAATTCAATTATTGGAATTAATTAATTAATCATGTTAACCTGAGTTTTGCCCCACACAGACAAACTATAATGTAACAGAAAGCTAATATCCTAAATGTCTGGACAAAGCAGAGAACAGAACTTAGTCTTAGTCCCAGCCAAATGCTCTAATTACTATACCAACAGGGCTTATGAGCAGAAAAAGCCAAACTGTGGACCTTGGTCACTGCTGGAGTCGAGGGGTAAGTTCCAAACTGCTGTATTTAAATGAAGAAACAAACCAGAAATTATGTCAGATAGGGGAGTAGAAGAACCAGAGGAAGAAGTGGCTCATCTGTAAAGAATGTGCATCTGTCAACAAAGGAAGAGGGGAAAAAAAACAGTGTAGGGATGATGGTCACTACAGCTATAACCCAAGAAATTCCTTGAGAGAGGATGTGTATATAAAATGTAAGTTTAAAAGGAGAATTTAATTTCATAAAATGTTTGTCCTGCTATGACAAAGATGTCCTACTATGCAGCAGTCCACAACCTTTTTGGCACCAGGGACCGATTTCATGGAAGGTAGTTTCTCCATGGACTGGGGGCAGGGGGATGATTTTGGGATAATTCAAGTACATTACGTGTACTGTGCACTTTATTCCTATTATGTTTACATTGATATATATAATGAAATAATTATACAACTCACCATAATGCTAGAGGCCCAAGACCCAAAGGGCCTTGCAGAGGTGGCGTGGCACCTCAAATAGACCTCGCGGCCTAGCAGTGGCTCTCCCTGCCCCCTCGCACTTCCGTTACCTGCTCAGCGCCTTGCTTGCCGTGCCTCCCCTGCCCCGCCAATCTGCAGCATAGTCCTGACCTGCTTCTTGGTTCCCTCACTGCTCGCACACACCCTCCCTGGCTTCTCCGCACCACTTACCATCCGGTTCTGCTGCCACCGCTTCTCTATCTGCCTTTCGAAGCCCAAAATCCAAAAGGGCCCTAAAGACAATTTGTATTTGCAGCTGCTCTCCAGCAGTGATGCTAGTGCTGGGGACTGGCTGCAAATACAGACAAAGTTTTATTCACTCACCTCCTGCTGTGCAGCCCAGTTCCTAACAGGTCACGGACTGGCACCAGTTCATGGCCCAGGGGCTGGGAACCCCTGCTACTGTGTTTTTCAAAGCACAGTATTTACAAGGAAGCTCCGAATACAGAAGATGTGTCAGGCATTTCTAAGGGAATTTCATAATTTAAAATACCATATAACAGCTAAATATTGCATATATAGTTCTCTGCCAATCCATGGGTACTTATTAATTTCAGCTGGTGTAAGTAGCTGAGCAACTGGAATGACAGAAGATAGAGAGGGTGGAAGATAGGCAACTGATTATAAGCCTGTAGTAACGAAGTGGGCCAACATTATCATTAACTCTCTCAGATTGCTGAAAGTACATTCAGATCTATATAATAATGTGAAAGTACATTCACATCTAAGAACAGATGTGTCAAACAGGGACCAAGTATGGCATACTATTACATGGCAGTGAACATAAGGTTCCATATAAGTTTAAGTTTGCAAGTGTGTTTTACTTCTGAACTGTATATGTAAAATGCATGAAACAGATTAAACTACATTTCAGCATTTGAAAGTGTTCTCTAAAATATAAAGCATTTAAAGCAGGTTCATTTGTTGCATATTTTAGAAAAATATATCTGGCTAGAGTTAAGCTGTTATTAGTCCCTAAGTTCAAAGGAGAGAAGTTATGCTTGTACTTAACTATTAACAGTGCTATCCTATGCTTTTTACTCAGAGAGAAGTCCCACCATATTCCACAGGGCTCATTCTCAACTAACCATGTATAAGATCGCAGCCAAAATCAGTAAGACAAAAAAGCCCTTAATTCAACCTGGCTCACACCCATTTTGTATTTTCTGTAATGTTATTAATAGAGTTTAAAAGAAATATTCAACAATATTATATTTTAAAATATTTTAGTTCCCCAATATAAAAATCCATTAATAGTGTCTATTCTTAATACAGCATTTGGTGTATAAACTAATACAAGGAGGTATATTATTGTGATACAACAAATAAATCAAAGCTATGATAGCCAATCTAATTTTTTTCATGATTATCCAATATGATCTGCCAGATGAATAGTTCTTCATGGAAACATAAAAATACAATTGAACATTCATACCAGGAAATAAATACGCGTGTAATTTAAGCAATATCATGATATTAACTAGGTAATGAGGATCTTTTTTTCGTGAAATGGCAGGGCCATATACTGTGCTCCTCAAATCGCCAAACAACAGCTGTTTCTAGTGATGGCAGTACCATACAGTAAAAATGAAAATCTGCATTAGCTTTGCCTAAACCACAGGCTGCCTTTTAAATTGTTGTGCATTCTGGTCCCATTTAGCATCCACTGTATCCCAATGTCACAAGGAAGAAAAATATCCTTGCAGATTTATAGACTTTATGACACATTGTGCATGGCAGTGGGAAGGTCTGAAGGCACTCACCACTTGAACAGTAACAATCTTAAATGTGTAAATGATGTCATGTGAGAACGAAAATGCAGAAAAAGATAGAAGATTGCTCCTGCAAGAACATGACTATTGGCTGTTGGGAAACATTGTGAAAATTGTTTGATTTACTCTGCTTCCTTATATACTTAGAAATATGATGCTTGATCTCAAGGAAGGACCATGTTCCTTTTATTCATAACATTATTGCAAATACTGTCTCGCAAAAGACTATTTGCTTTTTTGTTTCATCTTGTTGACAAAGCAATTTTCATCGCCTGGGCATACAGTTGGTGAAACAATTATGCAGTGGAGTGTAAGACTTTTGGAGGGCTCCTTCATGACCATGGCTACTATTCCCAGGAACACTTATGTGAGATTACTGCACATTCTTGGGCTTCCTTAGGCAGTATCCAATATGACATTATCCTAAAGCCAATTACCCAGTGCTAGCATAATTAGCCACTGCTATAATGCCAATAGTCTGCCTGATAAGATTTTCTTGTAAAACCTGTTGCACCAGCAAACTTTATTGGCATCGTGCTAGAGGTCATCTATGCTAGTGCACTGTATTTTACATGAGTGGTTCTTGTTGCTCAGATACCACCATGTATTTAGTTTTTCCTCAGCAGCAGGCTCAAGTGTGGCTTCCATTATAGACTGACATTTAAAAAATAATAATTAGGACACTTACTCGGTAATCCTATATCCATCTACTCAGTAGCAAAATCCTGTTGTTTACAGTATGGCTTAGTGCCAGGAAATTTGTATAGGATTGCAACTTCAAATGTCTAGAGCAAATGCTGATTGTTTGACATCACAGAGACAAGCAAATATCAGCAAGAACTAGAGATCCCAAAGGTCACATGCCCATACCTGGAAATTAAAAACCATCAGTTTCATATGGAAGCTGCAATAGTGCAATTAAAAATTAAAATGATAATGACGGATGTTGCATAAGCACCCTCCAATATGAAGCAAACATTTTTTCTTAAATGTATATAAGAATATTTTCTGATATTCTTAGGAAAGTAGTAACTCAAAGGAAGTCTATTGGCGTGTATACTTCTAAGCAAGACTAGAGATGTGTTCAGTGATAAATTATTCTTGATGCTCTTGTTAACTTGATCGGTTACAGTTATGTGCAAACTTCCCTTTTCTTAAAATTGCTGTAATTCCCTCTGATCTTTTCTTTTTAAGAAATAAAATTATACAAAAACAATCTATGCTTAAAATGAATTAGAAGAGATGTCTCATGTAGCTTTTGCTGTGCAAATAAAATTTAAGGCAACTTAAACTTATATCAACACATGCAAGGACAGCAAAGAACCCAGTGACTTCATTGCTATGATATTCTATTAAAGCGAAACCCACTATGGATGGGTAACATGGAGGGGTGCTGACAACAGATATTCCTTCTTGATGCATAACCTTCAGTTGAAAATAAAAGACATCTGAAGAAGTACACAGGTTTGAAGTCGCTGTTAACATTCTATCATAATTAGAAACATTTCAAGAGCCCTGTAATTTCCAATCAAAATTACAGTAATTTCCGATACACAAGCCATGATTCATGACAAAATTTTACATTCCATGAGAGATTATAGTGGCCTGATGTATGACACAGTGAGTACAGCGCTAACATAAACAATTCAGTTTAATGTTTAAACAGCACTTGGTGTTTAGAATCCTACAATAAAAGAAACATATTATTGCAGAAATTATCACTTTGACAGTGATTGAAGGGTAGGCAGGCATGTGGCCTGTAAAGCTATAATTTTTTACAGTCCACAGCTTGAGTTTAATCATTTTGATATAACATTTCCAAAATATCCTTTTAAGTATTCCTTACAGCATATAACTTTAAAAAGAAACATCTTTTCTATATAATGAAAGATGGAGTGACTCCCAACTGCAAACATTTCTAAAGTTGAAGCTTAAATAACAAAGCAAACTGCAACAACAGATTCCAAAATACTCCCTTTATAAAGGGAGGTCACATTATTCTGACAGTGTAGCAAGAACTCAAATACAACCCCCTTAAACACAATCCCTTTTAAGGGAGTTATAAGAAACAGATCTATTATAGAGATGTGAATCTTATCTGAACTCGGGGCCAAGGATAATCTCCCTCTCAAATCAATTTTATATTTAACTGTCCTGTTTCGTCATAATTTCATGCATATAATCTTACTTCAGTTATGTCTTCCAAGAATGCTAACATGGTTGCTAGCAATAAATATACCTCTGCTTCCTGTTATCATCCATGTATTTTGCTTGACAACTGTACAGACAAAGAATTATGAAGGCTACTCTACACACTAAATGTCTAAACAATTTCATGTTTTAAGAAAACATTTTACATTAACTATACAGAGTTGCCATATATCACTTAAATTCTAATGGAACCTGATTCTGGGCAATGCTAGTAAGCTCAGGAAAAGCATCCAATTTGGGAGGGTTAATGTTTTTGGGATGATGATTTAAGTGATTTATATCCTTGAAATGAAGCAAGAAGGTGACAAACCATTGCATCCAATCTAATGAGAGGTAATTAAAACAAACAAACACACAAGCAAAAAACTAAAGTAGCAAAGGAAAATACACTTGTATTCAAGGGGATGGAAATTTAAATTTATAGATGAATGGTAGAAACCTCAAAAGCTTAGTATGCCTGGTACAGCTGAATTTGCACAATTAAGAATGGAGAAATAAGTCATGGTATCTTATTTCCTGCCTTCTCCCTTTTGCCTTTGCAGGTGGAATAAGCATAATTCTCATGTTTTCCAGCTTGTTATGTTGTCAGAACCTGGCTAGGCTGGCTTGTTGCCATGGGTAACAAACCACTTAGAACCTATGCACTAGCCATTGTAGAATGAGTTTACATGAGTGCAGGATGGTTAAGAAGCCACCGTCGTTTGCTAAGCACCCTATATGCCAGCCTAATTTGCATAATCACTCTTTCTGACATGGACTCTTGTGTTATCTGAATTTGGCCATGGTGGATTGTTGGGCTGACTTAAACCCTCCCAGAACCTCTGGGTTTTTGTAGGGTTCTGGGTCTGAACTTGGATCTCCCTGGTCTTAGCCTGATGCTCTGGTCACTACATATCACTAAGACTTGTCTTTGTTAACCATATTTTGTTCCTTCTTGCTAAATGCTGCAATGAATTTATGTATACTTTTGACCAAATCCCGTCTAAGGAAGCTCAGCAAACATAAGATAAGAGAACAGGTTTTCTCTGAATAGGAAACGGGTTAAGAGCAGGAAACAGAGGGTATGAATATAAAGATAATTCACATAATGGAAAGATGCAACTCTAGAGTTTCCCAAGGACTTACCAAAAAAACAAAAAACAAAACAAAACCCAATGGTGATGCTATTTAACTTATCCACAAATGATCTGGAGACAGCAGTAACTGTAGTTTACAAGCTGCAGATCATATTATTCAAGTAGGTGAAATTCTGTGCAGGTATTTCAAGATTCTAAATTGATTTCCTCAACTGAACAGCATGTGAGATGTTATGCAAGTGCAAACAAATGCACATTGACAGGGTACTCCAATGCATATTACCAAGTTAAATCTTATTGATCTGTGGGATGGTAATGATACAAATAGTCTGTAAACACCGAAAAGTGAGATTCTGGGGTAGCAAACGCTCACTGAAAGCATCAGCCGGGTATACTCTATCAATGATAAAGACAAACTCAAGGTTCGGATTAGGAAAGTATCTTAACTATGCATGTCATTTTTGAGTATTATGTTTGCATGAATCTGAGGATGTCCAAAATTCTGGAGTGTAGGGTAAAGCAAATCAGTTTAAAAAAATGGTTTGAATTAGAGCAAACCTAATGGGACTTAAGTAGAACAGAACTAATCTGCAGTAGAGCAAAAATCAATATGAACTAGCCTCGTGATTTGAATAAGTCTCGATCAAACCCATTGAATGGTTTAGTGTTATATACAAACATAGTCACTCAAAGGTTCCAACTACCACATAGCAGCCAAGATATGAACAAGCTTTGTATCCGTGTGTGCAGCCCCTTTCCTTGGCATGCTGAAATTCAGCCAGGAATTCTTCAGATCATTATAGTTCCCCAATACAACAAAACTGAGAAACTACAGTTATAAGCCAAGATCTTTAACCACACTGTTTAAAGTTGGTTTAGCATTCTCTATGGATATTCTGCTATGGATATATCCAGAGTAGTTTGGATTGTGCCTCTCTGGTCTTGAGGATAGCAGTTTTCAGTAATAATGCTGGCAACATGAGGTTTTACAATAAATAGGACAAAATTCAGAGAATGTTAAGTGTGCTGAAAGCACCCTGAACTCCACTGAAATTGAGCTCAATTAACTGTTGTTGCAATTTATATAAGCATACATATTTAAAGATTGTACCTATATCTCATTCTGACTCTGCCCCCACTATGATTCCTTATTGGAACAGATTTTGAAAAACATGGATGGCAAATTTAGTTCACTGATGCCTGTTAAGGCTCTTACCTGGCTTTTGGTTGCTGCAACTTTTGCAAATAATGCTTGAGACACTTTAGCTCTCTTCATTTCCTGCTGGATCTCATCATAAATGGAAGCATTAATGTTCATAGTATTGTTTTCTTGTTTTCCATTCCTTTCTGTTGTAATAACAGCTGTTTTTACCTAGAAGGAACAACATGAATGTCATCAGCAAATAACGAAGCCCAGTTAAGAGCCACTAAACTATCAGCACATACTGAGGTTTTAGAGGATCTTAATTAAAAATAAGTTTTCTTAAAATGAAGAGGGCTTCCCTTGAAGTAAACATACTTAGAGGTACTGTGAAAGAATTGCATGTTTTCTATAACAAGCTTTTTTGCAAGCCAGTCACACCCCTAAATGGCATGAAGCCAAATCATTTCAAGGATCATCTCCCATATATACCTGCCTGAACCCTAATATGATTGCTAGAGGTCTTTCTCCAGGTGACCCTGCCAGATGAAGTAAGCTGTATGGCTAAGAAAAATGGTGTTTCTAGATTGACAATGCAGAAATGGAATGGCCTCCCAGAGAGGGTTCCCTGGCACCTATGTGGTTTAACTTCAACTGAGGACCTTTCTTATTTTCCAGGAATTTTCTATTTTGAGTTTCTGTCGTGTTTAAATCTTTTAGGGCACAATTCTATGGTTGCCAGACACTGCTTG
>NW_025336197.1:949199-1066088 GCF_004798865.1 Varanus komodoensis
CAAGCAGTGTGGTTATTTCTGCACTGTAGCTTTGAGGTAATCAGACTGAACTTGGAGCAGGCACTGAGTGGGTCTTTAAGGGATGGGGAGGAGAGGAGTGAGCTTCATTGGGGTATGATGTATCCTGTAGCCTTCCCCCAGAAGACTTAGCCAAAATTGCTCAAGTTAGTCTTTTGCAGTACAGAAGATGCACAGAAGCAACGTTCATCTCTTCATTTCTCCTATCCTTGTTAGGATGCTCAGAATCCTCTGAGTCCAAGAGTTATGGGAACCACACTAGATAGCACTGTCACTGTATTTTAAATATCTACATTACTGCTGCTTTTTATTTTAGAACTATTGGGAAGTATAGAAATGTAATAAACATATAAATCAAAATCAATAAAAGGCCAATAGATACTTATGCATCTGCAATCAGAGTATATGCCTGCTTATAGCTTGATATCTTTTGGGTACAATCCTACCCAAGCTTAGACATAAAAAGCCTGCAGCTCCCATGCTGGCTTGTGCATGATGGGGATGTTTGGATTTTTTTTTTTTTCTATTTACACAGAAGTAATCAAGAAACAAGCAAAAAAAAAAAAATATCCTCAATGTCCCTCTCTTGGCCTCAACCTGTCAATATGACTAACTGGACTTATGAAGTCGATACAGAATGATAATATATTTGAAGCACTTTTAATATTTGAAATTGTTAATGATGAATATTATTTGTTAATAAGCCATCTATTACCTTGCTTTCCTTTACTGAAAGCCAATGTGTAGATTGACTAGTGTTAGACTTAAACTGCAGAGACCAACACTAGACTTAGACTGCAGAGACCAATATCTCTACTTTTTGAGCATGCTTTAATTAATTAATTTTTATACCACTCATTAGCCTGAATGGCTTTCTGGGCGGTTTATGTAGTACACTGTATTTTAATCTGTTCTCTGCCTATGAATGTTCATCTGGTGATCCTGGGACAGTCAAAACTAAATGTTTTGTTTATTGAGCATTCAACAAAAAGCATTCAACCAGGCTTTGTAACCAACAATTATTTCTACAAACCAGTCGGAATACAGTAAATGTTCCTACAAAGCAAATGAAAGTGCTTCTTCCTTTCCAAAGAGAAAGTGTAGCCTACTATTCCCTGTCTCTTCTGTCCGAACAGCCATCAGGGAAAGATTATAAAACAGATGGCCTAAAAGGGAGTCCCTGCGCATCTCTTTCTGGAAATAAAGCATTGCCCCAGCTTTGTAGAAAATATTCCACCAGGGACAGGAAGACCTTCGACCTGCATGATCGACTTCATGGTTTTACTAGAGATGGGCCACTTTTAGTTTGAGCCAACTTTTTTTTTCTTTTGGCAATTTCGGAGGAGGTAAAGTCTAGTATTTGGAGGGATGAACAAGGAGGTGTAGAGGGCTATTCTGGTTTAGAGTATAATGGTGCAAGGGTTAAATGCCCCCTCACCCTCATGGTCCCAACACATCTTACATTCCCTGCAGAGACTATTACAAAAGTCAGCTATGCAAGAGTTGGCTGTACTACACTGCATTTTAATCTGCTCTCTGCATATAGATCTTAGATTTCTGGATCCTTCCTGAGTTGAGGGAATATGAGCAGCCTGGGGAAACTGTTTTCCCTTGAGTGGTGTTAATGCCTGTGCAACACACAAACTTACTTTTTTGCCATTGCAGTAAGAAAGACCAAAAAGGGAATATTAAATACTATTAGTTCTAACTGCTTTATTTATTTATTACATGTATATCCCACATTTTTCCCTTTTCTAGGAACTCAAGGCAGAATTTTTTTTTTAGGATATTTATATGCTTTTCCTTGCAAAAGCCTCAGGACGGCTTACAAAGATAAAATACAAATATCGCCAAACATAAATAAATTAAATTATCGACCCACTCTGGCTGCAGTTAAAATATAATGGTAAAAATGCGATATTTTTTGTACAGAATTCAGATTACAGAATTCTTGTTTTCCTCTCAATCTTATCCTCACAAGAACCCTCTGAGGTAGGTTGGGCTGAGAGTCTGCAGCTGGCCCAAAGTCATCCATGAGTTCCACAGCTGATTGTGAACTAGAACCCAGGTCCCACACTCTTAACCTCTATGCCACACTGGCTCTTTGTAGATAAGAGATTTAATTAGAATCAATCTCTTCTTCTCTTTATTAAATTCCTGCTATAATACAGAGTTTGGAATTTTATCCTCTGTGTGTGTGTGTGTGTGTGTGTGTGTGTGTGTTACACTGATTAGTTGCAGTATATAGATGCCATGGACTTTGACTAGAACAATTTAACATAACCATTACCATCATTATTAGTCAATAAAAGAGGAAACTATATAATGAATGTCACATCTAGTTTGGACCTTATAATTCTTGGCACACGTCTGGGCTTTCTCACACCCTTCAACAAAGGGTTTTTAACTTTCCTAACTTTAGCCTTCAGGGCCGGCTGCACTGTATCAGAAGTAGTGATTTCACTAGAGGGACCACACAAGATCACTACTTCAGTCATGGTTAAGATGCTTTTTACTACAGCCTGGGCCACGCTACCACACTGTTGTTCACTTTGTAATCTGTTAAGGAACACAATAAAACTTGTTTGCTGAGGTCACTACTAAATACTTATATATGTTCACAGTTTACCATTTATTCAAGCTCATCTGACCTTTGCTTTCTAATTGAAGTTTTATTTTTCAGTTTATGTTTCCAGTTTTATTTTTTTTTTTTAATGTTGGACAACCTATCTTTAAACAGCTAAAACAAAATTCAGTTTTACATACAGTATTGCCATTAAGTTACCTCTGCAGCGGTTTCATTCTCTGTCTCCTATCGATCAGAAAAAACTGGCAATTGCGCTGAATGTTTATGCAACAGAGGTACTTTTTGATTCAATAGCAATAATTTTCTCAATATTACAAAGTCTAGTGATTTAATTAAAAAGATCTTAAAAGCGGGCCCATATTTCATGGGCTAAATCAGAGAAACCATCAAATAGCATGGATTGCACTAATGTTGGTATGTGTATAAATACACATATAAATATACATATATACATCATTATTAATTTGTATATCATTACTGAAGCATTCATACATATGCATATATACATATGATACAGATGCTACCTCTCTGTATCTATATACTTACATCTATATACATATACATGCATCTATATAAAATAGTTCTACTGATCATAAATCCTAATTCGAAAAATACCAAGCACAACAGAAGACTTTTCACTGATTATAGTGAATTATACTTGTGAATAAAGATTTTTACCATTTAAACAAAAAACAACAGATGAGACCAAACTATCTTCAGGATGAAATATTAGAAATGTAGCTCAGAATACATGGATGAACTTGGGATGTAGGACACTTGTAAAGGATTTGTTCTTGCATAACAGACTAACATGAACAATATTTCCCTTAGTTTTTCTTGAACTATTATGCATAGTATGAATGATTAGTCTGCTGTGCTCTAGAGAGCAATACATTGCATATTGCTGATTAACTTTTTACAGGGTATGTAGAAATATTTTTTTCATAACTCTTATTGAAAAGATCAGTCACAATTTCTTGTGGTCATTTATACAGCTATTCCATTTTTAAATTAAAAAATAAAAATAAAAGGAGGTGTTTATAACATTAAATTTCCAGAAGGGGAATCAAGTGTAAAAGAATGAGAAACTAAATTGAGACAGAACTCCAGTAGAAAAGTACTAGCAAAAAAATTAAAATTGGTGCATCACCAAAACACATCTCTACAAGTGTGATTTATACAATGCCATCAATGCACAAGGAAGTTTACATAATGTGAAACAAATGCATGTTAAAAAGACCATTTGCAATGGACACAAAACTCTGGTAACATTTCTGTAATACTATCAAAATCTTTTAGTCTTATTTGCCTTCAGAAAAAAACAATTCCTATTCCTAGTAGCTATTTAAATAATTTTAGAAAGGCACTTCTTCTAGCATATCTGTATATACACACCAATCTCTCAAGGCTAACTGTAAAAATAGAAAGTTCTGAAGTCAGTCATATTTTCTGAACAATGTGCAAGCTGATGAGGACTCATATGAGTAAATGAACAGGTTTTCTCAAATATGGGATCCCACATTATTTTTCCCAGGTGAAAACAAAACAAAACAAAATTTTATAAACAAATTCCCCTAAGTACTGTTTTAGTTTAGGAACAAAAATCTTTCTAAATCCCGGTTTAGCTTTTAATATCACATTGTACATTAAAATTCATAAAGTAGTTCAAAGGCAAAGCAAGCTACTTTTCGGTTCAGCTCTGCAAATGGCAAAGAGGCATAGTAAATGCAGTTACATTCAGAATTCATTTTTATCAGGACAAAGTTTACTACTCC
Source organism: Varanus komodoensis (assembly GCF_004798865.1). Lineage (NCBI taxonomy): Eukaryota > Metazoa > Chordata > Lepidosauria > Squamata > Varanidae > Varanus > Varanus komodoensis. The sequence continues at coordinate 953,580 of NW_025336197.1, forward strand.
ATTATTATACTGGCTCCTGGAAGCGCAGTTATAGTTAAGTGTGTTTTCCCTTTACTGTCTTCTCCATGGTGGTTTCTCAAGAATAGAAGGTTGCCTTTTATATTTTGACTATTTCAGATGTGTTACTAAAACAGGATTTGTCAGAATGATGGTCAACTACAGCTAATTTCTATATAGAAAACTATTAGTCAAGTTTTCAACTATTAGTTAAGTTTTGAACTTGTTTTTTAAAAATCTTAATTAAGTGCTTGAGTATATAAAAGGCCAGTGAAATTATAAATTATATTATACAAATTTGAAGTCAATCTAATCTGCAGCCAGATGCAGGAAGTCATGAGGGTCCATGAAACCTCTTATTAAGAATCATCAGTTTGATACATCTTTGGCCACATTTCTAAAAAAATCCGGAAGAATCAGCAATAATAATAATGATAACTGGGTCATTTTTGTATTTCTAGCAATGAGAGTGTTAAGAGAGACACCTGTAATTAACCAAAGATCCCAGTTATTATTCAGCACTGGGCTTCCAGTCATGCACTTCCCCTTCACATGCGTGCTTTTGAAGAGCGGTACATTCTGGCAGTCAGCTTTCCCCTAAGTTTCCTCAAGTACTGTGGGTAGCAGATCAATACGCAGAATCTTTAAACAACAAAAAGAGCACCTAACTCCCTGAGGACTTACAGGACAGTTAAAGCAACTAGTGAAAGAAAACTAGCAGCAGAAAGCAAGGTGATCAGATGAAAAGAGAATACAACTCCACCAGGCATTTTTTAATTTTAGAAGTACAGAGCTACTGTAAAGTTGTGGATAAATTGTTGCTGTTTCAGATATCTGGATTCAAAACCTTGTACTAGGTTGACTTTCTTAGCACTAGCTAAGCTCCTATAATAAATTTGACCATTCTTTTTATTGCCTGCTCAAATTTTCAAAAGATGAAAAAAAAATCAAATGTGTCATGTTGCATGGCTTGTGCAGTTATATTAAAAATTTGAATCAGAATCCGTACTTGCATTACTGTATCTCAGAAAAAAGTGAAGCATGTCTTTTTCACAGATCACCAATGCTTTAACAACAAGTAGATCAGAAATACTTAGAAAATAGTTTACTTGTGAAGGTCGGCTGGGAGGTGTACTTATAAGAGGTGTGGGGCCCATAGCAGAAGCTGCATTCAAGCTTCTTTCCCTTTCATCCTGGTATATTCGATCTCTTTCTGCTTCTGGCAGCTGCAAGAAATTCTGCATAGCCCGAAGGTTTACCAGTAAAGACTGTGAAGCGGTCTTAGGGTCTTCTTCCTTTCGCAGGATTTCTGAGAGCAAGCCCTGCAGGAGAAAAGAACACCCACAAACACACACACAGATAAAGGCACATTACACTATGCAGTTTTATATAGTACAGTCAATAGTACTGATCACATTTTTCTTCATTACACTAACTTCAGGAAATACACAGCAAAAACCTATTCATTCTACTTAAGAATATATTGCTGACAATTTAGGTAGAGCAGAAAGGAGCCTCAACTGTATCCTTAAGCATCTACTTTATGCACAATGCAAACTGAATCTACATAATTGATCTCTTCTTTTTTATGGACAACTTTTCAGGAATATTTTCTAGGACATTCAAGAATAAGTATAAATGAAATTTAAGTAGTCCTGCAGCATTATTAAATCTCTAATTAAAGCCTGCAATAATATAAATATATTCATCCTACACAAAGCAATTTCTGACAATTTGGGGGCACTTTATGACTTACAGATCTGATACACAGAGAGGTTTACAAGGAGAAAACAGAGTGACATTCACATGCAGATTGTCATTTTGAAAGAAGTACTTTGCTCCCTTCTCTGAAATATTTGAAAAAATAACTTGAGTAAATAAACAGGTAATCATTGGAAAAGATGGTTAATTAAGGCACATATTTATCATCATGTGTCAAAACACATACTTGCACATACACACGCAAAAGTTATTAATGGAACCCAAGAATCAGATCTGACCCACAGAGGGACTATTTATCTAATTATTCATATGTATATAAACATGGAATATATGAACGTAGTTACTCATTGGTAGGCACCCAAGTGCTCATAGCCCTCACACAATAATTTGCTTTGAGAAAAAATTCTCCTTAGGATCCAAATTTTTGTTATGGTGTTTAGGAAACTTATAGGAAAGCTCTGCATCCTAACCCCCTCCCCACCCCTTTTTAAAAAAATGGTACTTAAATAAATGGCTTAGATCTCTAATCATTTTTTCCCATGAGAGCTAATCACTTCATATAATCAAACAATGTCATGCTCAAGATTTATCTGATCACCATCTCTGCATTGCAGGAAGGACTTTACCCTGGCTGGCAAAGCTGCATTATTAGCTATCCCATGTAGTAAATGGATTGTCCCTCTGATAGAATAGAATTTCTCATAGTTCTGGCAGTCTTAGCAAGTTGTTCCTACATTTGCTTGAACTGCATACTATAGACTGCATGGATTGAGTTTAGTCTGTCTGCAGATAATGATTGTGACCCTTTCAGCATTAAAGAATCTGCGCCTAAAGCAATGATGAAGGGCAGACATGTGCAGACATATATGCACAGTTGTTAAATCTGTTTAACAAAATAGGGACCAAGTTTAACAGAACTAAACAACTGAAAAGAGTGTGAAATGTAACAATTCAAAGTTAGAGTAAACTAAACCAAATTCTTCAAAGGTGAGACTACAAGATGCTACGGCAGGGTTCAGAACCTGGGGACAAAATCCAGCCACTGTTGGCTCCAAAATCACCCTACCAGGCATCCCTAGAAAGCCACAACCCCTTCCTATGGTCTCACCCCCTTCCTCCGACTACCAATTGTTTGGTGGCTTCTTGGCTTTTCTGAAGCATTTCCCTCATTCTAAGAGGTTGCAATGACTCTCCTAAGGCTTTGTTACTGACAGTAAGAACATTAAGTTAAAATATGCTTTTTGGCATTTTTACTCCATCATTTTGACTTTAGCACGTCCTACCACTGGAATGCAGACCTCAGAAGATTCTCCAAAAAGGAATTCAATCCTAGTGCTGAAAGACATTCTGCACCTTTGTCAGCCTGCCCTGTGAAAACCAAACCAAACATTCACACACACCCATAACTGGTGAATCAAAGCAATTTGACAGTAGTATCTGAATTTACAAAACCATTTTAAAGATAATGTGATTATTATCTTTGTGTGGAGGTGAGGATTTGAATATTTATGAAGAAAAAGTACAGTGGGAACTCATGAAAAAACTGGTTCATGTGCGTGCACACAAAACCAAATCCTGGCAGATTATCACCAATGAAAATAAACCAGCTTCTTCAAACTTCTGACAGTTGAGACAAAGTATTCTTCAAACTAAGGATGGAGGTACATGTCACTCTTAAATAACTTGGAGTACTGCAACTTTTAATTTTATTAATAGCAATATCCTCTACTCAGAGATAAGTTCCATTAAATTCAATGAGGCTTAACCCCAGGAAAAATGGGTACAGTTTTGCAGCCTAATTAGTTAATTTAACAAACGATAACTATCAAGTATCATCTTTTCCTATTTTAATATCTTCAAGGCACTGTTCATAGCGGTTCTCTATTTTATCCTCCCACAACCCTGTCAGGTAGTTTAGTGAAGAACAGTGTAGCTGCCCGGAAATCACCTGCTTCAAGGTTAAGCAGGAGTCTGAATCCATGTTTCCCCAGTCAAAGCCCAACTCCTGTCTACATTCCAACTATTCCAAGTGTGATTCAAAAGCACTAAAACTTGCAACCCAGTTCTTAACATGTGGGAGTGGGTTTGATTAGAGTGTGGAACTGGGGATGTGGGAGATCCTGGTTATAGTCCACCCTCAGCCATGAAGCTCTCTGGGTGCTTTTGGGCCATTCACTCATGCTCAGTCTAACCTACCTCACAGGATGGTTTTTGTGAAAATAAAGTGGAACTATGTAAGCCACCTTGGGTTCCTCTCAAGGGGAACAGAAGTGGACATAAATGCAATATAACAAAGGTAAGTGTGCTTAGGGCTAGTACTTTAAATACGTACCCATAGGATATCTGCACAAGAACATATTTTAAGTTTCATATTCATGCAATTTCAGAGCAGAGCAAATCCCACCAGTTCCAATTCAGCAACGTATACATTTGATTTCACATGCCTCTGGGATTTCTAACCGGTGCTTAAGTATCTGCTTAAGTATCATCTGTTTTTACTTTCAATGAAAGTGTTGAGTGGTTTACTGAACACCTTTATATTTTATATATTTAACAGTAAATCCTACTGTTGTGGTGCTCTGCACTATTTTAATAGGAGATTCAGAAGCAGATTCTGATTCAGAATTGGAACTTGCTAAACTAGTCTAAATTTGCCCTTTGACCCTGAACAGCTGCTGCATGAAGCCCAAAGTAAGCGGAGCAGAAATTGGTGTCCACACAGGTGTTCAGCTGCATCTCTGAGTGAGCCATTGCTCTGAACCTGACCCTGGATTCAAAAAAAGCCATATCTCCACAGTAGAGATGGTGCAAGTGGCGTCCTCTGAAATAAATCTAATTCTGATGTCTCCCTTCACTGGGAGTTATAACAATTAAATAATTCCTCACATACTCACATAGTAGAATACCATTTTTCTATGGATAAGTTACCATAGTGGTTAAGTATTAAGAGTGCAGGTCTGGGACTAGGTTCTAGTCCCTGCTCAGTCATGGAACCAACTGGGTGCCTTTTGGCCAGTCAGATTCTTAGTCCAACCTACCTCACAGGGTCATTGTTGCAGGGGTAAAATTGAGAGCAGAAGGAAAAGAATGATGTAAGTTGCTTTGTGTTCATTATAAGGAAAAAGTGGGATATTATGCCAATAAATAAATGCATGCATGACACTATATAATTTAGTCTCAATATGGCCCTGGCTATATTCCTCTTGAATTCCTATGTGTGCACTATTCATGTCTAAGAAATACAATAAAAGTATGTCTGAGTGCTGTTTCCTTTATGCCTTTCATGAGGTCAAAAAGTTCCAGTTTTAAATACATTTCTAACAAGAAAAAAAAATGCACAGCTCCCTGCAGCAGAAACCTTCAGCTTTAATAATCCTGCAACATGGCCCAAATGAAATCACAAGAAAGATGCAATAATGCAAGTTTACACCTTTATGCTATGACAGCAAAGTTAGCAAAGTTTACAAAACCTTCACCTTTGTTGAAGAGGGCCACTAGTTAGATGCCAATTTCATTCCTAAGAGGAACCCTGAGTAATGCTTGAGTCTTGTTCATGTAACGTTCATGTCCAGCTACCTGACCAGAGTGTCCTATAAACCATCTATGACAATGTGCTTAGAAGGTTGATCGAAAAGGGAACCATGCCTAGCACATGGTTTTGCAATGCACTAGCACATCTCTTAAGTCATGCTGTGCATTCTGCACACTGTTTGAAATTAGCAGTGTGTGCACACAGTGATAACAATATATGTGACATATGAGCATTTGCTGGCAACCATATGCAAACATCTGTTTTCACAAAAAGTAAAGAATATGCTTCCCATGAAAAAATATTTTCTTGAAAAGAGAGGAAAGTAGTGGGCTATGTCCGTCCCTTCCCGTCCTCCTGCCAGCAAGTATAATCACCTCATCTATAGCACTACTTCTTCTCAAGCCTCTGTGTTAGAAACTGCCAATACTCTTCAGGAGGCTAAATCTGGTTGTTGGGCCTTCAGCTGTGGATCCTTCAGGATCCTTCATATAGGCAGAATGCCTAGCACATGTTCAATGATTTCCTGTAGCCACCATAATTTTCCAACACTGCTACTGTAAATCATTTATGATTAAGGCTCTGAAATGTCATAACACATCCTAGTCCCTTCCATCTGGATACACAATTGGCATGTACAACGTGCAGGACCTCTGCAGTGGTGGCCCTGCAATTGTGAACTCTCTCCTTGGAGAGCTAAAACAGGCCCCATTTGCATCCATCTTTAGTCAGGTTACTAAACCAACTTTAGTTAAGTGGGAATTTAGGATCCAAAGTATGGTTTGCCTGATTTTTCAGTTGTTGCTATTTAATGTTCCTTTTATGTATTGATTTCAGTTGTTTTAAATCATCTGTATTATTGATTTTAATTGACTATCACTCTGAATGTACATGTGCAGACATGAAATAAACACACACAAAGTGAATATATCATAACCAGTCATACCAATAATTACTGCATTAAAGTAGCAAAGGTAATCTGTCAATGCATTGTATTTCTGTTAGGTATCTGCCATGTACTTCTTCATCTGAGGGCCCTATCTTCCCTTACAGTTAAAGTCAATTTAAGCCATAACCACATCACAGAGAAATAAATAAAATCTTTAAAATTATCTGAAGTATATTTCTTTAGCAATTGCACAAAAAAAGTTCAACAAGTATCAGTAATTTAAAAAGCTAATTATGAATTCCTTTAAAATTAAAATAAATAAAAGTGTCTGCAAATATGAACTAAAATATAACTTGTCTGGCCTGCAGTTTTTCTTTTCTTTGAACATAATCACTTATTCAGATAGATTTTATCAGGCTCATGAAACTTCAAAGCTCTCCAAAGAAAAATGTGATTTGCTGGAACCTTCCTCCCAAATATGTAAAACATCCTTGTATGCCATCTCCATTGCAGTGGATTGAAATCTCATATCCAGGTGGAAGATTATTTTCAAACTCCACCCGCAAGTCTGGAGTCCTGCCAAGTAAGTTATAAGCAGACACATTTATCTTTGTCGCTTATTAGCAAGAGGAGAACTGTCGTGATAGTGTAATAGCACCTTTTTACCTTTTAGTTGAATAGTGATATGGGCAGTGTGCTTTTTCTTAAATTACACTGTGAAGAGTTGGTATAAACTGCCCTGAGAGCCTTTTATGGCTGAGTGGCGGTATAGAAATTTAACGTAATGTAAAAAAAAGAATTATATGAACACAGTGGCAATTTCTGTTATACTTAAGCAGGGAAATTTCCCTCCACCACATAATTTACAGAACTGAAATTCAATAAAACATTACAGGATGGTCCATTACTGTTATCAATTTTGAATAATCCATCTTCATTCTTCATTTTACTGGAAAATAAGCAGTGTGCCAAAGACAAAATGAAAAAAGGAAGAAATGAAGAAAGACTGTTTGGGCAATCTGAGTAAACCTTTGATATGGTCTTTAAATTACTACTTGCACCTCCAACTCTGTCCAGAGAGGTTCTCTTGCTACTCAAGTCCACATGCATAAAAACAGAAAAACTGTTCACATGTTCTCCATGCTATGGTTCTCAAGCCATGGTTCTCAGGTTAGAGAACATGAAAATGAATCCATTTTATTATGATCATTATTGGGGTCATATACCACTTACCATTTAAAAAAAAAAAGTCTGTAAGTAGTAGAGTTCCCAGAGTGTTGCTTACCAAGCCCGTTTGTAATCTTTCCTCCCAAGCATATATTATGAAGAAGCAAGTCCTCTAGTCCAATTAGTTCCACTACTAAACAAAACAAAGAGCTTAGAAGCTTGATAGGGGCTTTCTTAGGTTTCAGCAATATACAATTTCTTTGCTAGTGGAAAAATCTAGAATATAGAAATTATCAGGTATTGCTGTGTCTATGGCAGCAGCTGTTTCTAGGACACACTTTGATTGGTGTAAAAATAATTGCTGAATTTTATTGTTAGATAATCTAAATATTTAAAAAAACTTCTATGATACTAACAAAGATTAAAGTATAGTCAATATAATGTATTATTTGCTACTAATGTATTAATATGGAAAGGAGAAAATGGGAAATATTTAGAAATCTTAAAGGGAAAACTTCCTTTTGGTGGTGGGGGGAGAATCACAGTCTTTGGAGTTTGCAAGCAAGTGAAGTAAGTGAATCACTTTGTCCAGATGGTCATATAGTCCACTGTACTGGCTGCAGTGTTTGCCAGCAGCCACCTTGAATATTCAAGCAGTGACCATGCCTTCTCCTGGTGCTTGATTCTGGTGAGGGATGAGCTGTGCACAGGGAAAGCATCCCCCGCATAACCTGGAGGCCATGGGTTTTGGAACTCTTGCACAATCCAACCCTGTCAGGTTTGAAAAATACCACAAGCCACAATCGAGGTCTGCATTTTCCAGACAGTGCCCATGCATGTTGTAGCAAGCGATTGTGCAAACCTGGTCAATGCATAAGCCCGGAACAAGCATAACAAGTATGCATTGTAGCAACACCAATGGAACAAAACAGAGATGATAGGATACAGAACTGTATGTTAACAAAATAAACCAAGGAAATACATTTGCAGCAACAAGCCATGGAATCTGTTTCTTTGTTTATGACACATTTCTTTATATTACACATGAAAATACGTCTGTCTACATGTAGGCATGATAAAAAAAATGCCTGGGTGACTTTAGGCCAGTTACAGACTCTCAGTCCAACCTATCTCACGGGGTTGTTGTTAGGAGAATTATGTAAGTTGCCTTGAGTTCTTTGGAAGGAAAAAAAATAAAGGCATATAAATGTCATAAATACATTGATTAAAATAAATAAGTATGGAATTTGTTCTTCCTAATATGTTTTACCTTAAAGCACTGCATTAATTCTTCTCATAAAATTAAAAATGGGGAGAAATTAACTGAACAGCTGGGTCAGCCATTGGAAGAACTACAGTGGTTAAAGTTATTCTTTTCATACATGTCTGAGTTGCAATCATTATTTTTGGGCTCTCTGTCTCTTGTGGAATGCTAGGTAGAATGCAGCCAAAATATTGGCCTATACTGCTTTAAAAAGTATATGAGGATATATTAGAAGATGGCACCAACTCATTTCCCTATGACAGTTACAGAGCAGCTAATGAGGTCAGTGCTAGTATGATCTTTGCCCACTAATAAAAATTGAGTGCTTATTTAGAAGATTACCTAATAACATAAACAAACATTAACTTGTGTAGTTTCCAACTGTGAGTGAACGTCAGTGTACTAAAGAACTTAACTTGTTAAAGGACTATCTCTTCCCTGAACTACATCTATGTTTTTCAGTAAAACAATTCACAATTGTCCAGAAGTGAATTAAAATTTTCTTCAGTCCATAGTGTAGATTACTGAGAAATCCCAAAATTTCTATTTCAACACATTCAACTCAGCTGAAATTAAACACATGACGTTATTGTCAAAATTATTCCTCGACTTCAATGGAAGAAATTATAGAAGTGAAAATAATCACAAATATTTTCAATTTATATTGTTCTAAAGAGCTATTAAACAGTTATATTTTCCAAAGCTCACCCTGATGAACCTTGCTGATTGAATTTATATAAAAAAATCAAAGACTAATTCTATTCATGAAGGAAAAGTAATCCAAACTTTACTTCCCATTTCTTCTTGCAAAGATGTGGTAAAAAAAGTGAAAAACATTGTTCAGACTGCCCAAAGTTAAGAACAAATAAAAGCGCATGTTCAATGAGCTGCACTTATTTGGACAAGTTGGAACATGGAACAGGGCCAGCACTTGAGTGTTAGGTAGCAGAATAAACAATTTATGTAAACACTATCTTCAGCATGGTAAAAAATGCTACCCAAAATTGTTCCTGAAGCCTCAGAGATGATGACTATTGAGATTATTCATAATAGACAGCCATGAGCTATCAACCTACAATATGGAGTGGTTACATATCAGCAAGCAACCTATACACATGAAGCTAAATTACGTATTTTGTGCTCATGCAGATTTTCTTTCTTTCTATCCAAGAAATAAGGATGTGTGACCAAAAATGGGAAGAGGGCAAACTCCACCTACCAAAAAAGGAAAGCTGTTCACAACTTGTAAGAAAATATGTTACTTATACAACTTCTATAAACTGGGAATGTAAACACACACATGGAAAAATAGGTAAACCTAAAAACAGGCCACCCAATTCTTTTGATAGGCTCTCCTCCCCTTTTTTCATATTTTGTTTGCCACTTTAAGAGAACCACTTTGGATACATGCAGCCCTCTACACTTGAAGGATTACAGGCATCCTGTGCAGTGTGAGAAGAATGTGGAGGCAAAAGTCCCCTCCATACTCCTCCTGCCCTACAGAGCACCTAGAAAGTTGATTTTGACCATCTAAGTGCTGTGTTCCAGAAGAAGAGAGAAGGAAGCTGAGATGTTACAAGAATAGCTCATATTGTAGTGGAGCCTGTCCCTTTCCTTCGCTGTCTCTTGGAACGCCTACAAAACATATTTTCCAAAGTCACATTTGTGATCTTGGAGAAGCAGGCACTGCAACTCTTTCCACACTCGCTGCAAGTGGAGGGGAACAGCACCTTCAACCTCACAGCAAGTTTCTGAGATCAGAGCTGAGACTCTGTAAAATGCTCTGTCCATCTGGACAAAGTCAGTTATCTGCAATGTTTACTGCATTTTCAAGAAAACAGATATTTCAGGCTGTGGATTTATTTACAGTGTGAAACTTCAACTGAGGTATTCTGAAAGAACACTGTTCATACTCTGTCTTTCATTCTCTTTTAAATCTTACACGCATTTTTATAAGTATGGACTTGAAAAGGCCCAAACTGTCACTACAGCTTCCAAAGAATTTTTTTGACTATGGAAATATTTTGCTAACAAACTTTTAATGATTTTAGACTAAAGTATATATTGTATTTTATTACCCCACATCATTTATTGAAATGTTTGTACTTTAGGAATTTACTGAATTCAATGTACATGAAATTTATTCTGTTCATTTACTGAATCACTGTTCTTAGATACACAATTAAAAAACACTGATAGTTTATTATAGCCTATCTATAGTTAAGATAATTTAAATTTTATTTTATCTGTTAGTGTTCTGCATTTCTCAAAAGCTAAAGCTTAATAAAAATAATAAAATACTGTATCACAGTAAAGTATAATACAAAATCCTTAATGTTTAAAACACATGAAAACCTGCAGTAGTGGAAACAACGAAAAACAAACAGAGAACAGAAAGAGGATAGGTATCTTTGGTTCACAGTTCTGGGGTTGTAAACAGTGCTCTGATCACAGAGGCGGGAATGAGAGTTTTGATTCCCCACTCCCTTGAAGCTGGCATGGAAAGATCCATGTCAGCTACTTTATGTGGTCAGAAAAGCAACTCTGGAGAGGGAGCGAGGGATGCAGGGTGTGAAGGAGACTAGAGACCCCAGGATATGAGATCCAGCAGACATCCCAGCCTCCTTCCCAACTGCTCCAAGATGCATACATGTAGGCAAAGAAACCCATCTAGAAGAATGTGCTGGGTGGAAGGATGGGTAGGCAAAGACCAGCTTTTCCCCTTCTCCTGCTCTGGTCAGGATCAACTTCTTATTGAGGTTAGTAAAGGTTTCATACAAATCTTAGCAAAGATTTTATAAGAGTTTAGTAAAAGTTTTTATAAAAGATTTTTATGTCTAGAACATTTAGCATTGTATTTGACATGGATGTATTTAGAATTAGTTTTTCTATTACCTCCCAATAGCATTTTAAACATTCTATTACTTCTGACTATTTACATATGCTTTTCATATGTTAACCCATGCAATTATTGATAGCGATTTGTCACATTTAAGTCCAATATATATCAATTGTCTGTTCTTACAGCTTGCTACAGTGCATTTATATTTACTTTCTTGTATGTGAATTTCTGATTTGATGTGGTTCGTCCTTTTATGGCCTATTTTAGGGCTTATAAACAGCAGGACATCGTTGCAGGATGACAGGGTAACCCTGATGCTTGTTACTTTTTTGATGCCAAGGTTCCATGTGAATTCTGCTAGGCTTCTGTGGTACAGCAAGGCTGGAGGGAGGGGAGTACTCAAAGACACCAGGAGAAGGAAAGTTGCATCATTCAAGATCCTTGAGATTACCACATGTTCAAAACTACACTACCAAGACTAACAGGGTTACAAGTTGCAATCTGCAGAATATAATTCTTAACATTACAGATGAATTGGGAAAGACTGCCAGCAGTGCATCTCTCACCGTGTTTCCTTCGGCATACCCCAATTCACCTTTCTCCCCTGTCTGTTGTAGGGCAAATATTGGCAAGCAGGACAAGTAGAAAAATCCAAGAAGGGACTCAGCAGGAGATATAGCAGTGTTAATCTCTTTTATTGCATCAATACTGTTAAAGGAAAAAGTCATTTTTTCAGGTTGTAACCTGCAGTCCTAACAGTCTGCAACCCAGGTTTTATGGGCACATTGGTTAATGCCATGACATGCCAGTGTTGTTAATTCAGCAGGGCATAACTGAGCTGACAGTGTGTACAATACAGAACTTTATTACCAAACTGAACTATTTCTGATTGAATGTAAATGCAAATGAGCCCATAGTTTAAAAATGTTCCTCAAGATGGAAGCGAAGGGAACTATTTATAGTTAAATGGTATATTAAAACCTTTAGTAAAATGTTGCTCCTTTCAACTGCTTGCTTCCCCAAACAATTGTTACTAAGTTTAAAAAAAAGATGTAGGAGAAACAGCTAAGTGTGCTCAACATTCCCTTGTACAAGAATGAAATTAGGAATACTTCCAGGTCTGTGGCTTGGACTCTAACTTAGTTAGAGTAGCCACCACTTTTGCATCATGTTTTATTTAACCATCAAGGCAAATCAAGATAATACTGCAAATAATAGAGTAACACACATGGTAGATGGGGAAAATTAATCTTGCTTTTTTTTCTTTAAAGAAAAGTCTAACCTGAGTTCTGTTAAATGCCACACGTGCAAAAACTGCCTGCGAGATTCCTGCTCGTTTCAATTCATCACGCACCCACTGGTAGATTTCGGAAGACACCTCTGTGTTAGTTGAAACCTGCTGCTCCAACGGCTTGTTCATGGACCTGCTGACGGGAGGAGGATGGTTCAAGTACTGTTGGTTTAAGGACTGTTGGGCTAGAAGTCTGTTCACTGCATACTGCTGGTTTAGCAACTGGGCCATTACCAGCTGCTGATTTACCAACTGAGGACTAATGGGAGTAGATACAAGTCCAGGGTGCAGGTTTGGAAGTGGGGTCCGAACAGATGGTTGACTGCTATGAGAAAGCTGAACAGGGGATGGAGGCTGCTCAGCTGTGTTCCCTGGGACTGGCTGGTGACCAAAGTTGACGTGGTTGGCACCTTGTTGTGATAGTTCAGAAAGGCTATCCATTTCAGCTAGAGGGAAAATAAGGGATGTTATTTATTTAAATGAAATGTTTTACAGCAGGGGTACAGAACCTCAGGCCCAGAGACCATCTCCAGCCCTCTGGGGTCCCTTAGAAGGCCATGCCTGCTTTCACTGGTCCCTTCCCACAACCACTTAGTTTTTTGAGGTTTCCCAGTTTTTATGCAAGCTTTCACCTACAATCTTAAAGGTTGAAACACCTCTTCTAAGTTTTAATTGCTAGCAGTAACAGCTTTAAGCTTAAAAATGCGGATATTTTTGGTCCCATCCCTTTTGCCTTCAGCTGTGCTCACCATTGAAATATGGTCCCCAGAAATGTCTCTAAAATGCAACCCAGCCCTTGGGCTGAAAGAGGTTCTGCACCCCTGGTTTACAGGCAGATAAAAAGAGTATGGTTGATGACCTTCATGAGACTATTGCTATCTTATTCTCTATCTGTTTCAAGAGATGCTAATAATACAATATTATTAGCATTTTCCTTGACCTTCCGGAGTATTTTGATATTTTATACATATTTTAACATGTTCCTGGACACTGTCTTATGAATACTCTTTATTTCCCAGTAGACTGCAATGGGCATTTCTACGCCAAAAGCATTCAATGAATGAACATAGATTCTCTCTTGTATCACCATAAAATTGGTCCTTGTACTTGGCTCATGTCTTCTTTCTAGGAGTCAAGATCAACTTTGACCATATGATTCAGAATGTAACAATCAAGACCTGTAACAATTTCATACACAGTTCTTTAAAGTTACACAACTGTTAATACTAGGTTGAAGGTTAATTTATCATCTAAGAGCAAAGCTCACAGAATTTCTTTTCAATTTATTAGCAGCTTCTTAAAAATGAATGCAGTATTATTATTAAAAGAATAGTCAATAACTGATTAAGAACACTTGATTTACTTGTGAATCAAACATTTTGTGAAAATTTGAAATATATGCAGGATATTGGCTTGTATTCAGGGGTGTCCTTGGGCCAGTGTAACAGAAACTGCTATGGAACATGATTTCATCATCTTTTCTTCCTGAAGCTCACGTCATTTTCCACAAAATTGCTCTAGAGTCTTAGAGGACTCTCTGGAGAGTTTGGAGGGTTCCTGGAGACTTTGGGAAGAAGAAGACGACAGGGAAGCCCAGTTCACCAAGTAACTTCTGTTCCATTGGTAGAAGGATATAGTTGGATACAAGTCAAACCTTATTATGACATTTAAACTAATTTTACCATTTAAAACAGTGTTATTACTTGAAATAATAATGCATTTACTTTTCAAGATGCTACTAATGGAAAAAATAACTTCAGTTAAATACTTTTCTATGAGCTACGCTAGCTGGAAAGTATCCAAAAATTTATCTTTTCCCGATATTAACAATAATTATGTAACATTAAGGAAATATATATGAAATGGTTACAAATCTTTTATATCTAATAAAATTTTTACATTTTGGCGTATTTATGAAATTTACAGTTTAGTGGAGATTATTCCCAGTGAGTTTAGTATCTTGCAGTTATTTGGAAGGAAAGGTCTAGCACAAGAAAGGGACAGGTCAAACACGGAGCAAACACAGGATGCTTGCTTCTACAATTTTGAAACTAAATCAAAAGTTATCAGAAGAATGCAAGCATCAATACACAAGTGATGAAGACCATTTCTGTTCCTCTTGTGGAGATGACAGCAGTCTCCAAGTGCATATATGCATCTTAGATTTTAACATTGTATATGCCTACAGAATATCATTCTCTAATGATTTATAGTGTCTCACATAAAAACATTTGTTCTACACATTTCAAGTGGAAACTGTCATAAATAGCATGTCATCCATCCTGAAATAGAAAATATTACATAAGAGTTGTTTTCAGTGTTTCCTAGAATTTCCAATTTTTCAAGTGGAAAAGCTAAAGGAAAAAAAAGGTCTCACGGAAGATGGAGAAAAATGCCACCCTCTCCAAATGCTTCCAGGGATTTAGTTATCTATTCATCACATGATTGCTATTATTGTTGTTTTAAAGGAAAAGAATCAGAAAAAAATGACCAGTTCTAAAATTCAGTTCTCTTCATAGGACTTATTCCCAAAGGCATGAAACATGATGTCCAAGCCATTTATGTATATTAAATGAAGATTCCACTAAAGACAGGCTAGTTCACACATTCATGTACGCAATTTGACATCTCATTACTTTTTAAATAACTGCTGTTGTTATTCAATGAAATCCCAAATAAGGAAATGCATGAATAAATGCCTGGGAGAATTCAGGCTGTGAGCTACCTACAGCATCCACTGTTGGCAGCCATTTATACTGCGCTGGCCTGCTGGACTGCAGCATGCTACTAGATGCAGCAGACTTGGCCATAGATGGAATTAGTTTTCATAGGCATTAATCCATAGTATCATACCTGGGCAGGAATAAGAGGAGAAATGAAAGACTTTTGATGTCATATCATTCAGCCTGCAGCTCAAAGTGTGAACTGGCTCCAATGAAAAATATTGTTGCTAAAAAGCAGTGAAAGGCGATATGAAGGCTCTGTGTTATCTTATCTGTGGCAGCTGCTTCTCACATGCAAACCATAACTTAATGTTTCAGTCATCAAGTGTGAATGTGCATGTGTAAATTCACCTGCAGTCTGACCCATTTTGATTCTTAAAGCAGGTCACTGGCCAGTCCTCTGGCTATTCTGCAGTCTATTTTCACTATCAATACCTGTTGAATCTCTGTGGTCAAAATTCTGTAAACCCTTTCAGAAGATTAAAATACTCTTAGTTGCCTTAGGGAACTATATAATTTTTCCAGACACTGTGAAATATTGTGGATTATTTACATTGCAGGTTCAGTCTCAGGAGGTAGCTGAAAATGTAGTTCAACTGGATTAATTTCAAACCTGCATCCTATGATACTTCTAAGGACATTAAATAGATCTTATCTTCCGACATGTCTTAATTTAGATGACTCTCAGCACTGCATGTGATTGTGCCCTGGTTTGTATTTTGCAACTGCTACCCTTTCAATCCATACGGAATTCCCTTAGGCAATGATATTTCCACAAATGCTTACCCTGGAACATATAAATTATTTCCCTAATCATTTGGCAGGCTCCAAAAGCAGTGGACTAGAGCCAATGTTGAATGAATGGACTTTCACTGGTGCAACATGACATCAACTGGCACAACAGGACTTTGCTGTATATTCTTCCCCCTTGCAACCTAGAGTGCTTCAAATCTGACCTGATGGGTCCCCCAATTCCCTAGAGCAGAACTGTACTAGAAGCTGCAGCAGGAAAATCCATGCCACTAGTAGGTGACCAGTGCTGGATCCAAATTAGTATACCAAATGTGCTAATATGACACATATTATATAGGTTATACCAGAATAAAAGAAATGAGGAGAAAGAGGTGGTAAGCTGCAAGGTTATGCCCCACTGATTTCAATGGACTTACTCAAAGTATGTCCAAGTCTGGGTCCAGTCTTATGTATAGATAACCACCATTTGATTATGATTTTGTTTCATAAAAAATTGTTGCCATTAAATTTGCACTGTAGCTACAAGTATGGAGCCCTTTTCATTAAGGACTGTTTTGTATTTTCCAAATTTAGTAAGCTCACTCCATATTTAAATAAATTTTGTAATGTGTAAGAAAACACTGTAATAAAGATGCAGGGCCAGTCATGATGCATAGATAGAAGGTGAAAAAATCCCAAGTCATCTTCTAACTAAAGGTTTCACTGAAACATCAGAAATTAAATAAGGTTCATTCAACTCATTCTTAAATTGAACGTTATGTAATATTTTCTTGAAACATAATGTTTCATCATATCCAAACAATGCTTGGCAAAAGATCTGTGTGAATGGACAGATTTTATTTAAAATTTTAAAATTTAAAAGGTGTTCAGTATTCAAACTCCTGTGTAACTGTAAAAAAAATTAGGGGCCATATTAATACCAATGCTAAAAAATAAAGATTGTAACATTCAAGCACTTAAGTAGTTTCCTTCTTGTTCTGTACGCCCTGCAAAATTGGCTATGAAATAAACTCAGTTATTATATAGAGATTTCACCATATTAGCTAAGATTCAGAATTCAAACACAGCTTGAAATGTGTTAAATCATAGTATAGTTACTAATACTTCGGTTTTTATCTTTTTGCTTACCCATCATATCTTTTGCCTTCTTGAAATGTTTATACCACCTCCCAAATTCCTGACATTTTGCTGCTGAGACATTTGCATAGTAAGTGCTGTTCACAATGGAAGAAATCATACTCTGAAAAGAAAGGGGGAAAGCATCTGAATTACTGAAATGTTTAACAAAAGAAGCTATTTTAATTATTTGATGGGTAATATTTTTAGTCTCAACACCATATTGAACTATAATTCTTTAGGCCCTAGACATTTATGCTGATATTCTTGAAAGAAACACTAGCCACACATCACTGGCAAACATTATGTAATATCTATTTTAATATATCTCATCACAGTCTATGGGCTGTTTTTCTACACATACATACATACACATAACCAATGTACTCTCACATATGTTGAAAATAATGTAAATGTTTCTATCTGAAAGATGCTATATAGTATGACCTCCTTATCTGGGTGTATAGGCTTCAAGTCCCCCAGCAGATGCCTGAAACCACAGTAGCAGTAAACACGATACAGCCAGCCCTCCTCATTCACAGGGTTAGGGGTGAAGGACTGCCACGAAAGTGAAAAAAACATGAATCGCCCCACCTCCCAAACTTAATACTCTTGACCAGCCTTTCCCAACCTTGTGCCTTCCAGAATCATTTAGACTGCAACACTCAGAATTCCATGTCAATGGCCTCTGAAGGTCACCAGGTTGGGGAAGGCTGCTGTTGACCATACATGTACTGGTAGTTGCATTGCAATTACCTCTTTCACAATTTAAACAATCTTTAGCTTAAAATAAGATCCGGTGTGCTGGAACACTGCCAGTTCTAGGCGAGTTCGTCCCGCATCATGAACTTCATATGTGGCTGTACACCTAGTCCCAAGTCTAGCGCCTGCCCCCCCCCCCTTTCCACTAGGACTGACACACCATTGTGGGCTGGCACTGGCAGTGGCCAGGAAGGGAAGTGTTCCTCACAAGGCTATGGACTAGTAGGTAAAATTCCAAAAAAACCCATCTTTCACACTGTGGTCAACTATGGTTTAGTGAAATGGCGGTAACTGATACAGCGCATGCAGGTGTTTTACTATACTATGATGCTATGGAGGGGAAGAAAATTGAACAAATGCATACTTTTGGAAATTTTACATTTCTTAGAGCTGCCCCTTTTCAGTTTGCACAGAAGGAGCTGCACGGGCTACCTATTCATTACTGGACCAAATTTGAGAATTGATTACATCTTTTGTGTAGGAAGGTTTCTTACTGCCCTGCCATGGTTTTAATGTTATCATGTTTTTAACGTACTTTTCTTATACTTGTATCCATTTCATCTTTTTACTGTTTACTATTCTAGAATCTGCCTAGATAAGAAGCAGTATACAAATTTGCAAAATAAAAGTAACAAATGTCCATGTTAGCTTGATCATATTTCCAGTGATATCATCTACAATGCAGACTTGTATAAAATTTCTATAAAAAATTTAATTATTCACTACAGAAATATGATTATTTCTATAACTATTGGGTAAGATCAAGATTTGTGCCGGATCAACTGCAGTGATGGAAGGAGTGATGGTACTTTTACAACAGCCCCATCAGTCCACTGAAAATGATGCATGGAGAGTCAGGAGATCTTGTTTGGAAAGAGTGATTTGTGACTCCATCTTTTCCTAAGATAGACCACCTTCCATCCTTGCAGTTCTAAGTGAAAATACAACTAACAGTGCAACCATGTCTATGTCCACTTAAATGTAAGCCCCACTGAGTGTAATGGAACTTGCATCAAGAATTGTGTAAGTACAGTTCACAGTATTTCAACTTAGCAGAAAAATCATATGGTCCCCAGTCAGCAACCAATGGGCCAAAGTTTTGTTCAGAAAAACCTCTGAACCTGCCTCTTCCTAGTCACCACAGATGTCTGTCATGGGTTCTTGTGTTAGAGTTGGCTAGTTCGAGAGTTCTGTGGATCAGTTTTGCCCCTGGAATCACCAAAGTCTACAGGCTGTGTTCCCTACAACAGGGGCAAAAAGATAACAATTTAGTGGCAATCTGTACCACAGCGCTACAAGGGTTACATTTAGCTTGTTTCCAAGATAAAGTCATCCAATTCAGAGATCCATATTTGGCCACTGGGGCATTCTACAGACATCCATTAAATGGACACCATTTATTTTTCCTCTAAAGCAGGAGTCTCAAACTCGTGGCCCGTGGGCCAATTGCCAGGATGGTAGGGCACGGGGGAGGGGCCCTGTGGCCTGCAAAACGTCGGCGGCGCCCGGGCCAGCGGCGGAATGAGCGGCCCACCACCACTGCGGTGGTGGAATACTTGATGCGGCCCAGCCTCACCCAGACTCTACTTCCAGCGGCCCCCAGGTAAGTTGAGTTTGAGACCCCTGCTCTAAAGGCTTCTGCTTGTTGAAAGCAAAAATCTGATAGTGTCAGGAGCATGCCTTGTGAACAAATCCTAAGCCTTTCCAATGGATCCTATTCTCTCCCAGCCCCCAAGCATGTCCTCAGGCCTAACAGAATGTCCCTTTTTGGAAGACTAAGAGGCAGGGCAGGGCAGGGCAACCCTCTGCTGTTCCTTTCCCTTTCTTGGCAAGAGCCTGGCAGGGTTTAGGATAAGACGGGTCCCTTGCCTTTAGCGTTTCTCAGCAATGTTAAAGCAGAATCATCACAATGAACCAGAGGGCCTTGATCAAAGAGCCATCTTTTTTGTATTGTTATCCTTTATGAATTCATGAAGGAGAGAGCTCATTACTAAAGCACCTTCTTTGCAAGTAGAAAGTCTCCAGTTCCATTCCTGACTCCTCCAGGTACCACTCAAAAAAAAAAAAAAAAAAAATCTTGCCTGCTTTGGAGAGCTACTGCAAATTGGTGTCAATCATACTGGGCTAGATGGACGAATGTGACTCAATATATGGCAGCTTCCCATGCTCCCATGTTTCATAAAGTTGGAAAACAGTGAACCAATGAAATATGATGAAGCAGTGGTCTGAGAAAGAAGTGTAAGGCACCCTTTTTCACAACAGTCCAGAATTGGAAGTCTCCAGGTGGGTTTCAGACTATATGATGACAGATGGATGTCATTCCTGTTATCATGTGCTAGTTGAGTATCATTTCAGAAAAACCGTTAAAATATTACTGTGTCAAGTCTTTGGAAGGCAATTTTGTGTTCACTCAAATTTACATGAAAAATACATTTTCATATATGTATTATCTTTCAAATGTACAACTCCCAAGTGTCTGTAACCCTGCCAAATATTTAAAGGCTCACACTGAGCTGTTTGCTTTTTCCCTTCAGCTTCAAATATTTTTGGAAGTTAACTTATATTAACCAGTAGGCAAAACTATGTACACAGGTTTAGAGCTATTTCATCATTTTCTTCACACAGCCTATAGGTGTAAATAACCTATATATCCATAGGAAAGAGAAACTAAGAGAAACCACAGTAAACTACAATGCCAGAAATAGAGTTATCTAAGACCTGGTAACAGTTTTTCCCCCTATGTCTTGAAAAATAAAAACGTAAAAAAGAAAATATCCACAATTAGTCTAAACAGCCTACAGATCTGTCTCTGGATATCATCTGTAAGATTACTTGAGTTCATATGTGTCTCTAAGATCCAGAATTATCTAAATATATACATGCACAGTGCTAATAGTTCTTTTCAGTTTTTTTCCCTGAGAGTCTGATGAAGATTTGATCTGAAATGGTGCCACCTTTGCAAAAGCCCCACTACTCTGGGATGATACCATCTGCCACAGCCTGAGCTTTCTGTTCCAGCCAAATGCATTATTTATAATTATATCTTCCATAACTGTGTGGCAACGGGGATTGAGTTTTTTCTAAAGTTCAATTTTGGTTCATCGAGGCAGCTTTAAAATGTGTTCTATATTCTGAATCCTGTCCTCTCATATGGTAGGAAAGGTGGCATTGAAGTAATTTTGGACATGTTTTGTAGGTTAAAGAAAAAAATGAAATACTCTTAATAATTTGTTTGCATTTATATCTTTATGTTTAGAGGACAAAAAGGAATGTTTCTAAGCCTTTTATATTTAAACCACTCTTCAGCAAATCAACAGAACAGCTTTCTTAACTATGACCTGTAGATACTCTATTCATAAATAAATGGCTTATGCTTAAAAGTGCATTGTTATTCTTTCTGAGAAACAACAAAAAGCCAAAATTAATCAGGTCTGTTCAATCATCTAAACCAAAACTGCTCATGCTTTGCTGCCAAATCAACCAGCCACTACAAAATCTGTTATCTGTGATTGCTCAGCTTCAGGTCAAAAAACCACTTATCCTCCACTGTCCCCCAAACCCCTTTCTACCATCTTTAAGGGTTGTACCTTAACAACTGCTTTTACATATGTGTAAAAAGGCTAAGAGCAGCTTAATCAAAGGCACTGCAATGTTTACAAAAATATACTATCTTACCTACCAGGGACTCTAGAGACGGATGTTAAGATAATCAAATTAGGCTATTATTTTGCATGTGCAAAATACTTCAAAGTATCATCTCCAAAACTTTCATAGCCCTTTCTGATTGTGTAAAGTACATATGGAAAAAGAAGCATTTATACTGTCTCATCTGTGTTAAAAGCTTTCAACACTCGATCAGCAGAGGGGGCAAGGCTACAACAACTTATTTACACAATTATCTAAATACGATTAAACAGCTGATGGACAAATATTAAACTGGAAAATGTATAGTCATTTCAGCTTAATGTAATCCTCTTTCTGTAAACACCCAAGATGATTTTTTCTCCAACTAGAACAGTCCTGACATCTCATAAGCCTAAGGGTGAATAGCAAGAGATTGTTTTTGATAGTTATAAATATTCAAAAGACATGCAGACCATCTGCTTTCATAATACAGGTAAAGTAAGACTGAAATGGTGACTGCTATACAAAAATGGTTCTTTTAACAAAGTCTTCCTCTCCTCGAAAACTATAAAGACAGATGTCAAAAACTGTTTATACAGGGTAATCAAGAGTGTGCAAGATGGAATATTCCTTTTACACAAAGCTTGTTGGAGAGTTGTCTATTCTTTTTTCCCATCTGCGTGTTGCAACACATTTCTAGGAGTTTAAACATCTTTCTTTCTTTTTTAATGGAGATTTCACAAATACCCCAAAACATGGTATCTGGATTATGAATGCTAATTAATTTCAACTGAGGGATTTTTTTTCCTACTGAAAAGAAAGTATGGTTTGAAATGGCTTGCTCTAGGTAGAAAACAGTAAAACCATTAAACAAGGTTAATTTCACACTATTCTGCCACTCACTATTTCCACACCACCACCTTACACATGTCAGCATCTGTTAAATTAGGCTTGCTATAAGTAAACCAAGTCTGATTTTCCTTTTATTTTCAAATAAGGTTTTATTTATGCCTTAACATTAATCACGGTCTTCATGAGAGGGCTTATAACAACTTAATGATTTTGTCAAGTGGCAAGTTAAAAGATATCTTATCTTCTGAGCAGAATATTAAGAGTGCTGCCCATAAACCCTTACAGTCAATTTTCAAAAATGAAACATTATCTTGACAGTAACCTTTTAATGTATCATATTAATGACATAGCAGTGTTGAGCAGCACCTTATTTTTATAATTCTCAATAAAAGAGACATTTACTGAACTATCCATCAAAGTGCTGGTTCCTTTCCTCTCCCCCCTCCTCAAATTCTTAAAGGCTACTTCCACTTCTGTAAAATTCCCTTTTCTATGGGTCTTTTCCTACAAAGGTAAAAATCATCATTTTTTATAGTACACCCAGTCCCTGGGTTGAAAATAAGTTCACTTCCTGAGATGGTCTTTAAGTCAAATTTGAATGTAAGTTGATCACTTATATAAAAGGCATATAAAACAGTAACATCTCCACATACACTAAAACATCTTAAACACAATATAGCATTTTAATAATGATAATAATAAAGAAAATTCAGTACAGGTACTGAAGAGAGAGAGAGAGAGAGAGAATCTGATTATGGAACGTCTAAAGTCTAATGCTTTCAAAATGATCACCTTTTTCTGATTGCTTTATTGTTTCCACTTTAGTTACAATTGTGATTGTTTTTCTTTTCTTTGACATATTATCTGCACTTGGATCAGATTTATGGTTTGGAGGTATGGTTACAAACCAAATACAGTACAGAAGGCAACACTAATTCCACATGATCCGAAACACACTGGCTTGGATACGCTACTTTATCATGAGCATAAAAACTACTGTAGTTCTGCCACCACCATGGAATTAGTTCCAACTTTGCCACTCAACACTTCCCCCCTCCTCCTTCCCTTTCCCTCCTTTCTTCCTCCCTCCCTTTCTATTCTTTCCTTCTTCTCTTTTCCTGGCCACCGGTGAGTTCCCATTTGCTGCTCAAAGATGAGGTGGGACTTCTGGGGTGGCTTCTTCGCAAGGAAGAGTTTGTTCTTAACTTGGACGTTCATAACTGGGGGACTGGGTGTACTACTGCAGACACCACAATTAGAGTCCACAATGGGGAGCCACCCCCTACTTCAGATTCAGAATGGCCAGATCTACACAATCTAATCCATTTGAATCTAACACAAACTAAGAAATGAAAAATCCTGCTGTATGCTCACACAGCTGCTTTGCTCCTCCCTTCAGCTGATTTGGAAACAAGCCAGGAGCTGCCGCTAACTATAGCTTCATTTTAGCCCAAAACCTGGAAACTATGGTTACATGTTTCCAAGCAAATGAGAATATGAAGCTATGGTTTAAAACTGGCTTCATATTCTAGCTTTTTTGGAAGCTGTTAACCACATTTTGCTGTTCTTACATAATGGGAAGCTTTATTTCATAGCCACTTTCTAGCTTGTTTCCTTACTCACATGAAGAGGGAAACAACGCAAATGCATGAAGCTTGGTTTTATCTCTCAGGCCATTAAGCCATGGTTTGATCACTCAAATGTGGTCACTGTTGTACCTGAGGTAAAAACAAACAACTGCCCCCTACTGCAAATACCCCACCTTGCTGATGATGCCAAACACTTCCTTTCATTGTATAACTGGAGAGAAAAGTACATGTTGGAGAAGAAAATAAGATACTGTATTACTGGTATATTATTGTTCCTATCAAAAACCCAACCTATGATATTTCTAATCACATCTGCAAATGATATTTGGGAAAACACACGCTTAAAGTTGCTAATCATGGACACTGCTGAAGGGAGGAGCGAAACAGAAAAGACAGACTATTTCTAAATTTTATAATACATACTGCAAACAAAAATGACTACACTTTGTTCTCAGTGGACCAAGGATTGTATTGTTCTTTTAAGCTCTATTATGCAGTACTGAAAACAAGATATATCACATGGTTTAAAAACCTCATTTAATCTTAGTATCTTCCACATTTTTAAAGGAGAACAGAAAGGAAGCAAGAAAGCCCTTCCACAAAAGCACTGAATTCCATTGAGAAACTTTTGAGTGCAAATTCTAGCAGTGGACTGGTCTGAAGGTAAAAGGCGCAAAACCAAATGTATTAGCATACCAGCATATTTGCCTATTTTATCTTCAATATCTTAGAGAGGTGTTTCCATTTTTTAAAATAAGTGAGAACTTTATATAGGTCAGGAAAGCAAACAGTTAACGGTTGGGAGAAATTCAGCCAGGATACAGAAGGAGAAAATCCAAGAAAGTCAGACTGGGGCCTGTAAAGATTTTAGAGAATTTTTTAGTCAAACTTCCATTCACATTGTGGTGCATTAGATAGCACTCCGATCACTGTTTCCAAGGATTTAAGCAACAGTTTCACTTTTAAATACGAAACACTCAGCATGCAATCAATCTTGTATCTCCTTTTGTCAGAACCATAACTAAACATTGTAAGGCACAAAGATTTGGACTATCAGAAAATTTGTTTTATTACATTTACTGTTAGTATAAAGATAACTGAAGAAACTCATCATCATCGTTGTTGTTATTATCATCCTACCTATTTCTTTATCTCAATGCATACCTTTCATCAGTTATGCATACCATATTATATACTATATTATACTATACTGGATTATATATATTTATGAATATTAGTACATTATGAGTTGCTTTTCCTCAAACTAGTGTGAAAAGATATCATTAAAAGTATGACTAATACAAAAATGGGAGCAAAATTAATATATAGAATCCACTGCCTCATCCCAACTACAAAAATCATATCTGATAATTATATTCCATGGTGAACAATCCTAGGAAAGAGCTACAGAACAGATAAATGTTATTACCACTATTTTCATCTTAAGTCACTAGTTCCCTGTAATTTGTTCAAAGCCTTCAACTGTTTAAAGATTGCTCTTCCAGCCCATTGTCCTCTCTTCAAAGGTCAGCCACTTGATCATCATATATAATATATTGACTCATTGCTATAGCATGTTCTGGAAGACAGTTTTTGTAATAGAATTAAATCAAATAAACCCACATTAGATTCCTCGATCAAAGGGCAACATAGATCTGGCAAATCAGTCAAAAATATGTAGCTCTTTACCAATTTTTCAGAATCAAGCCTCCTATTTTATTCCCTTACTTTTCCCTACAACCACTGGCTAAGTGACATTTGCTTTTTCCACAGTCTCTCAACCATCCTTCCCCAACCCCATGCCCTTCAGTTATTTTGGACTTCAACTCCCATTTACTCCAGCCAGCACAGCAAATAGTTGGGAATACTAGGAAATAAAATCTAACGCATCTCAGACCAGGTTTGGAAAGATTAATACAGGCACTATCCAGAGCTGTCTGGAATGAAAGAATACTCCATGAATACTAGAATCTCAGTGCTTTCCCTCCCACAAAAAGAAAATTTTGAAAACTTTCCCAATGAATGTGATTGGTGTAATAATTGCTCTTTTCACCAACACACACACACACACACACACACACACACACACACACAGAGAGAGAGAGAGAGAGAGAGAGAGAGAGAGAGAGAGAGAGAGAACGAACAACAGGCAGCTATTGAAATAAAGATATAGCTATGGGGCTGGATTCACACTATTTTAGTCCCACTTTAGCCCCATTGAAATTAATGGGACTTCAGTTTAAAGTATTTTTTTTAATCCAAAAGTCTCCCAAAGAAGCATACATGCAAGTCATGACTAACTTGTAAAACAAGTCATGACTAACTTGTATGACAGATTTTGATGGGAATGAGGGATGTCTAAATTAGTTCAGAATCAACCCATAGTCTTATTACGATCTCATTTATGAAGACCGTACAAAAACACAATTTAGACATGCCTTTTTGAAAAGCTTAATTCTTGGATAACCATGTAAGAGAATAGGGAAAAAGCAATCAGTAAAAATTAAGCAATAGTAAATAAATCATTTCAGAAGAACATCAGATTGCAATACATTCTACAATGAACAAACTGTGGTTTCACAATTTGCAACTCATGTAACCAAGTGGTCCTGAGTACAATGTCATGGCTTCCCAAACCTGGCTGCCCCATGATTTAAAAAAAACAAAACAAAACCTGTTTTGTGGAAGGACCATTCCCAAGACCATTTCTTGCTCCTGCTCAGTTGCCATGGCTTTAGTTTTTAAATTACTTTGGAGGGGTGACTCTGTTTACCACTCTGACTGGCAATGTAGAGAAGGAGGCTGCACATTGCATTGGGTGAGTTGGAGGCTGCAGCCATCTGCCTTTTTAATTTACATAATTTTCCTCCTAAGTGAGAGTGGTAACTATCATTTGAAGTTCAGATTTTGAAGCCATTCTCACTCTGGGGAACTATTTAAATTAAAATGGCGCCCAATTGCAGTTTTAGCTGCCCTGCTGGCACAACACTTTGCTTTTCCACTGTACTGTACCACTATTGCTCTAGAGGTGTTATTCTGTGTCAGGAGGGGGAGTGTCTTGCAGTGGGAGGGGTGAGTTGCAGAGCCCTGGACATTTACTTTGTGGTCTGTAGTTAGTGGCACCTGATGTAGTCATGTAATGTTTAGCTATAGCCAAAAACGTTCTCAATTTTTTTTAAAAAAATTAAATTTAGGGTCATGTATGTTTACATAACAACATAATATGCAAAGAAAAGTGAACTAATACTTAATATTGACTTCAATGTTTTTGTCTACTTTGCTTATATTCAGGTACTTTCCCCTAAATGTCAAAACTTCTAATTTATTGGGATAAACATGTTCATCTAATTAAAAATAAATAATTGTGTATCCAGAGTCCCAGGCTGGGGGTATCATTCCCTAAGCAAAGAAAATGGGCAGGGGAGTGCAGTGAAAGCAGGACTGACTTTCCTGTCCATCATGGCAGGGCAAACAGTTGGGAGATTTGCTGGCCATGATCCCCAATCCAGTAAGCCATCACAGATCAGGAAGGGGATGGAAGTGCTTGTGTGATGCTGAGGTGATGTGAAGACAGCTGTGCCTTTAGGGGCCTCGGATACTTTGTATGAGATCAAAGACTTTCAACTTATAGGGCTTACTGCAAAAACCTGGGCAGTGGGACCAATTACGTGGCTTCCCACTGGTTCTCTTGTTCACACAGCCAGAGTATGAGATGAAATAATATTATGGTTCTTGTAATACTCTCCTCTCTATATATGACTTGAGGGGAGACCAATATTGTGTGGCCCAATGATCCTGAAACAAATGAAGTTCATGAAGACTGGGACCAACGTCTTCATCCTATATTTAAAGAGCATCTGAATACCTATCAGTATAAAAGGCCCATAGCCTTAATGCTTGAATCAATGCTTTATGTATAGCACAAATACTAGGATTTCTGTAACATCTTCATGAAAATAATGGTGGTGTTTTCCAGTCATTACAAGTTAAACTTATGCATAAACAATTCTTAATGGAATTATATAAAAATGATAAACAAATCTCCTTCAAGCCCAGATTTAAAAGCTTCTGTAGTCAGTGCTTGTTTTACTTCACTGGCAGTAAGTTCGAAGACCAGACAACACAGCGGCAAAAGACTCTCTGTTTAAGGTTCTCTCTTAAGTTGTTTATAGTATTGACAACATTCTACAATAAGAACAGAATGGAATGGAAAGTATGTTTTCCAAAGAATTATTTAGCCTATAAAATCTCTATTAAATTAAGTGAGAGTTCATAGTCAGGAACTTCTATAAATATGTGATGCACAGGTGAAAAGCAGTAAAAACCTCAAACTCAGTATAAATATCGTCATTTTAGCAAAGCTGCAATTTCTAGCCACATATAGTTCACTGTATATACCCAGCTCTCCTACCACATATGGCTTCTTTCACATCTTCCCCTATATTAAAAATAATGATTTTCTACTTTGAGCTCATCATTCCATCTTACTTTTCTATTACATCTTTATATTCCATAGTTTCTGTTTTAACACTGCATTCAGATGAAGCACTCCTACTGACGTACAAGAAAAAATAGACACATCACAAAATTCCTACTGATGCTCTGTGGAAACCACTGTTTGCAAAATTGAGAAGAAAACCCAGGATTTCTCAGTTGCCTTCTTTATCTTAACCAGAGTTTGTAAGCTTACTCAGACCTTGGTTCAAATGCAAATTATGAAGGAAAACAGAGTAACATTCACCGTATTAACATCAGTGCATGGGCAATGCTAGACCATGATACAGCTGGCAATACTGTATTTACTTGTCTAGGAACAAGCCCTACGAATTCCTATGGACATGGATCTCAATTGCACTGTAAGACAAAGAGGAAAATGAAAGATGAATTTTCTCTATAGTGGGAAGTAGGAAACGAATAAGTATATATCTTCTTATTTTCAAACATTGCTTTTCTGGGAGGCAATACTGGGGATAAGTATTTTAGTGGCAATTTATTGTTCTTTTTTCAGTGAAGCCACCTATGACCCACCTTTATGGTATACCCATTTTATATGTTAGGTGGCTTGATATTTCAGGGAGGTCAGAAATATTAAGACAAAGGCAAGATAATTGCAGGGCGAGTGATGAGTCTAAAGACAGACAACTTATTTTACACTGTAGTAGCAGATGTAACAAAGGCCATACATGATAGGAAATTAATCAGTGTTGGCTGTGTGTAGCTAGATATGGTGGTTATTATTATAGCTAAAACAATTCTCTTTTATACGGAGTTTGAAGCTTTTATAGCTTCTTAATGTCTATGAATCTACCTGCACTGGACCTTAAAAGTATTCTTCATCACCAGTTCATATCTTCTCTTTGGAGTGAAAGCTACTAAATGTTTAAATCATCTCCCTGGTCTATCGTTTATTCAGGTTAAAATTAACTTTTTTTTGACAACACAGTAGCTATTCGCCAGGCCAGGTGGACCACAATGTTGTGAAAGCACTGTCAAATATTATTTTAAAATCCACACTTTTTAAAACAGAATGGAGGTTTAAACATTAAAAAATAGCAAATTAATGCACACACCTTACAGCTGGAGTACCAAGTAGGTGTTTTACAAAAACAAACAAACAAACAAACTTCTGCATATGTTTGGTGAACACATATTGAGTTACTGACAGGAAGAAAATTGATTGCATTTGAAACATGGGTCTGAAAGAGAGCTTTGTGAATACATCACAACAATCGGGTTCAGGTCTGGGTTTGGCACGGAAGCAGCTTTGGTCATTCTATCTGAGGATGTGTGTCAGAAGAGAGATGGGGAAGTGTTACCCTTTTGGTTCTCCTGGACCTCTCAGCAGCTTTTAATACCATCAACTATGGCATCCTGCTGGGGCGACTGAGTTGGGTGTGAGAACTGCATTGCAGTGGTTCCACTCCTACTTGAATGTTAGGCTTCAGAAGGTGGTACTAGGGCTATACTGCTTTACCCCTTGGATTCTCTAGTATGAGGTTCCTCAGGGCTCGATCATATTCCCCATGCTATTTAACATCTACATGAAACCACCGAGTGAGGTTTGAGTGTACTATCATCAATATGCTGATGACAAAGAGCTCTATCTCTCTGTTCCACCTGCAGCAGGTGACACTGCAGTAGTGCTAAACTGGTGCATGGATGCAACAATGGACTGGATGAGGGTTAACAAACTGAAGCTCAAGCTAGACAACACTGAGATGCTATCAGTGGGTAGTTCTTCTGACCAGATGGAGGGAATTCAATCTGTTCCAGATGGGGTTGCACTACCCCTGAAGGAGCAGATTCATAGCTTGAGGGTACTCTCTTTGAGCCATACTTGTCACTTGAGGCCCAGGTGACTTTAATGGCTTGGTGCACCTTCTACCTGGTTCAGCTATGTCCTTATTTGGATGGAGATAGCCCACTAAGAGTGAACTATGTTCTGGTACTCTCTAAAACAGGTTACTGCAATGCACTCTATGTGGGACTGCCTTTGAAGACTGTTCAGAAACTGCAGCTTGTGAAAACGGCAGCAGCCAGACCAAGAACAAGGACCACATGGTCTGATTATATAACACCAATTCTGGCTTGCTTGCACTGGCTGCCTATATGCTTTCAAACCCAATTCATGGTGTTGCTCTTAACCTAAAAAAGCCCTACATGACTTGGGACCATGATAGGCTTCTCCTAATCTGACAGAACACCTTACAGAATGCCTCTCCTGACCTTCATCTATCCAAACATTATGATCAAGCTCTGGAGCCTGCCTCTGACTGCTACCTCTGAGGGAGGCTTGGTTGGTGGCAACTGTACTATGTTTTCAACATTAAGACTGTCTTCTACAGAACTGGTCACATGTCCCAAACTGCTCTTAAGATTTTTCTTCAAGTTATTTTATTTTTTAATCTGTTTAAAACTTGGGTTTAAATTTTGTATTGTAATATTTTAAATACTGTTTCAATATGTTAACATTCCGTATTGTATTTTTGATGTGCTTTTGTAAACATCCCAGAGAGCTTTGGCTATTGAATAACACAGAAATTAATTAATTAAAAACAAATATGCAAATATTCTAATAAAGCTTCAAACCCAAATCAATTAAAATTGTATGGTTATTGGTTAAACAAATCTAAGGCAAAATAGAATCTTTCAACATTGAAAATGGATATATTGCTAGAACTTTGAAAACAGATCACACCACTTTTAAATTCAGTTTTGATTAAATTAAAAGCAGGTGCACTACGAGCAAAAGTGAACAACAGAAGCTCAAAGTAATTGTCTAAGGATTTCTAATCAGCAAAGGCCTCCACAGAGTAATAGATCCATTGTTCATGTAAAACAACCACCTTTCTTCTTCCAGGGGATCTAATTCATTCACTGGTCATTTGCTGTCATGAATGACCCTGGATCTAAATACTTCACTGAGCTCCTGTGCCTCCATTTACAAAATACTTGAGCTGCACCAATATCCCCCCATCTGCTGGTGGCATATTTAATTAGGGCATGCACCTACAACCATATTCAGCTAGGGCCCAACCAATCTGGCAATTCAGACTAATTTAGAGGTTGCCTGTTTCCACTTTGATCTCTATCTAAATCTTGATTTGGAACTCCAAGTCTTCATGTCTCCTACCGACTGCCACTGGAAATAAAGGACAGGCCATAACCTTTCTTAAAGTTTGTCAGAAGTGAATGACATTTGCAGGCGTAATAGTCCAAATCTTAAAGAGGCCCCTTTAAATGCATTTATATATCTAAAAGCGAAACTCCAATAACATTTTTATTTCCCCACAGTACTGGATGACATTTGCAGGGATAGTTACCCCTTCTGAGACAATCAGGTCTGCCATGTTTTAGATTTATAGGTGCAAGAAGCTTTGTGTAAGAGCATCCTTTATAGTTCTTGGGTTTCAAAATAGAAGTGCTTACCCTCCTATATTGTTTGTTGGCAATTGTTTATGAAAATGACATTTGATTTATTTTATTTATACCCTGCTTTTCTACCCTCAGATGTACTCAAGGAGGCTAACAATCTTAGGTAAAGAAAAACTTGATTAAAGTAAGAATAATACTGATATAAGCACAGTTAAAATCACCGCCACCACAAAATAAAGCCACACCCAGCTCAATAGATCTACTTATACGCAAAGGCCTGTTTGAATCAAAAAGTTATTTGTCTGCTACAGAAACACAGAGAACTAACCAAGTCTTTTTTCGCAGGGAATTCCACAGCCTGGGAAGCACCACCAAGAAGGCCCTCACTTCCTTTAACCCCCCAAAACACCTCTAAATGGGATGATACTGAAAGAAGGGAGATCTTAAAATCTGAAAAGTCTTGCATTACGGTTTGGTAGCCTGGCCCCAAGCCATGTAGACCTTTACAGATAATAACCAGCACTTTGAAATGTGCCCAGAAACCAACCAATATCCAGTGAAACTTTTATAATAAAGGAATCATGTGCTCCTTTAAGTGGTCCTAGTCAACTGGCTGCAGCATTCCAGATGAGCTGAAGTTGTTGAACAGTTTTCAAACATGGTTTCATATATGGCATGTTACAGTAGTGTAAACAGGATGTAACTAAGGCATCTGGTTTACAATATGTGACTATGGCCAGACTAGACATTTTTAGGAATAGGCACAATTGGATAACCAGCCTCAGTTCTCTAAACACAACCCTGGACATAGCAAAATCTGCACATCCAGTCCACATCCTGTGCCTCCAGTAGAATGGCAACACCATCTAGTACTGGCTCAGCCCATACTACCTTTCGAATTACCAGGACCACATCTGTCTTGTCTGGATTAAGTTGAATTTGTTCACCTTTATCCAGTTCATTACAGATATCAGGAAGTGATTTAGAACTAGAACTGAATCCTTGGGCTTCGATGGAAAGGAAAGATAAAGTTGGAAGTTTTCAGCACACTGGTACCACTAAATCCCAAAACTCCAGAAATCTTTCCCAGTAGTTTCATGTATGTTAGATCGTGCACCACAGATCTTCCACAAATATGAACAAAACAGTTTGTGTCCTGTAAAGTCCAGATGCCAGCCTGAAATGGATCTAGATAACCCACCTGACCCAGAAATCCCTGGGGCTATGAAACTACTTCACACTCCAGCACCTTGCCCAGGAATGAAATATTGGAAAACAGGACTTATCCAAGATAGTTGGGTCCAAGGTGCTTGTACTTTGCTTCAAATGAAGGTCTTACCACCACATTTTTTTTTAGGCAAGATGGACTTGCACTTTCCATGAAGAGGTGTTTACCTCTACCCTTACTTACTCAGCCAATCCCCCTCCCTTGGATTGGTTTTCTAATCCTTCCGGGATATAGCACAAAAATGGTAAGTCTCAATTTTCCAAAGATTCCATCCATATTCTTGGGCTGTACAAATTGAAAAACACCCATTACAGCCAGACAAAGACCTTAAAGTTATATTCACTGGCCCTGTATCATCCAAGTCCACATGGATGAGATCAATTTTACCTACATATGCAAACTGATCACAATGAGATATTGAGTGGAAGATCACTTTTTCTTGTGAGGCAGAGTATAACAGGCCCTAGACCACCACTGATGCAAAGGTGGCACAGAAGTATCATTTCTTCTCTGCCTTCACTTTCACAGAGTAAGGTTTCAAATAAGCTCTAGTCTGTTTGCTGTCAGACTTGCTCCAAGTGTTCCAGCACTGTCACTTCAGTTGGCATCACATTCATTTTACTGCCCACAGGACCCTGGAAAACCAAGGAACTCATCTGGCACCACTCTACAGGGAAGGATGCCCAGAGTGATTGTGGAAGATTGGCCAGGGCTTCAACAGAATTACCTGCCAAGGTGACAATAAAGTCCTCAAGACCCCTTAGAAACCAGATACATCAGTCTCCTGGGGCAGACCATCTTAATCACCCACCTCATCCATGAACAAGCTCCAAGTTCCGGCAAGCCTAAATCTCACCAGATAATGATCAATGACAATAGAACACAAAGTTCCTAAATCCCCTGATCACCTCCATCCTACTCTATGCAGAAAACTGGATCCAAAGTGTGCCCTGCCAAATGAATGGAATGAGATACTAACTGAGATTGACCCATGGCTGTCAAGGAAGCCTTTTAGACTTGTGCCAATCCCCACAAGGTGGCCCCAACATACAACACAGAGATGGCCTTAGTTAAGCATCTTCAAAGAGATGGTATAAATTCAAGTGTGTGAATGGGAGCAGGGGCTAGGGAATTATGATGAATGAAAAACAGTTTGAGACTACTCAACTGGCACCAAAGTTGACAAAAGTACAATAAAAGAAATGATTAATATGGGCACTTAAATAAACAGGATTTTCCAAGTAAATACTCAGAAATGCACTGTATCCAAAACTCCACTGACCCTCTTTTAATGTTAACAATTTAGTACTCCTGACAGAACACTGAGTACTATATCAGTACTATGATACATTACTTCAACATCACTCCCCACAAAACATTCACTATGATTAGTAAACCTGGAATTTACAAAATGATGCCTCCTTCTCCCCCTTCCCATCTCCTGATGCTGGTGTTTCTCTCATATAGAGAACTTGGGGGGAGCCAAGAGGGACATGTATCAAATACAGATGAAATTGTACAAATCCGTCCAATCACCTTGTCTACCTCCTAACATATAGCTATATAAAGTCCACAAGAAGAAGACTAAGTCAGCTCTAGCAGCTTCTAAAGGATTAAAGCTCTCCATTAAAGTATATTTTTCTTAAAGTTTAAAAGAAATTCAATATGCCTTATTTTCAAGACGATCTGCCCTTAATTCTATATAATTTCAGAGAACAGAGGTTAGAGGGATAGTATGTTCTTCTTGGACGACCTTCTTTCCCACAAAGTAGACAGGTTCAAACACCATGATAAGCCACCCTAGCTTTGATATGCCTCACATTTTGGGTAGGGCACATTTTGGGTAGGGTCGCTCCTCCCCGCCCCTCGGTCCTCCTGTGGGTATCCCAGGGGATTTAACAGGCCACCCAAATTTTTATGTAACAGCTCATGATTTCTGGAAGTTTGTTACCCAAGTCACCTTGGCCAGACATGCATGATATGACAAGCTGCACTACTGAGGATAACTACATAAATCTCCCAAGAATGCAACCAGAATGTGAATAGAAGCACTGGGAAAGTGAATAATCCACTTTAGCCGATTTTCTCTTCTACAATTATGTGAAGCCATTCACTGCTCCATTTCAATGACAGATTTAATATACTTATTATATATTTAGTTACATGAACTTACATGCATTTTATTTCATAGGTAAATCTGCATCAAACTATTGTAAAATGTAAAAATACTCATGAATCAACCCACGGCAGAACTTTTGTTCAGGAACAAAGGAAGCTACCTTCTACCAGGTCAGAGTATTTGTCTAACTCGACGTGTCTCTATTGCCTGGTAGCAGCTCTCCAGCAAGCCAAAGGTCTTTCACATCACATGCTACCAGAGGCCCTTTAAATGGAGATGTCAAGATATTAAGACAAGGACCTTTCACCTGAAAACCAGTAGCTCTACCAGTAAGTTCTATTCCCTCTACAGTAGTTTTGGCTTTACCTTACAGGATATGTATTTTGTACTGGCATTCCCACCTCCACAGTGAGTATAGTCTCAAAAATAGCTAAAATAAGTAAATCATATCTTAACACTTCTAAATATATATAGAGCATCAGAAGAGTTTTCACTTTCCAGGTGATTTCAGAAGGTCCACTGATAGCTTTGACTTGGACTGTTTCTTAGCCTTTCTTAATCCATTTTTCACTCTTTTGTTTCATTTTATTATAGTATGGGAAAATGCTACCGTATACATTATATTTTTGCTGTTGTTGATGAGGATTACGATGTTGAAAGCAGACTACTCTGGGAAACTAAGCAGGTTTTTTTGGAAGGAAACTGGGAGAACTCTGTGCATTTGTAATCTGAAGATACTCTAATCTGAAGATTTTAAAAATGATAAATCAATAGATAAAAGTCTAGAAAGATTAAATTTAAAATGTGCACTAAGAATACAAGGCCTTAAAGTAATAAGAGACCAGATTTTAAGAGGCCAATTTTACATACAAGAAGTTATTGGAAGGGAATTTTTCCTGGAAAGAGTCAGAAGGAATATTAATTTAACCACATGACACCCCTCCCACAATATTTGCTGACATAAAAATACACAAAATAGCTTATCTAGCAAGTCAGGAGAAAGTACCAGAAAATTCCAAAGTAGAACAAGCTAAAATGGCAGTAGCAGGGGAAGTTTTCCCCCAACCCACTTCAATTCCAAAATAATTAACTGTGCTGCTAAAAGAGTAAAATCAAAAGACAGCCATTTTTAAGTCACTGTTATTTCTAAATAATTACATCCATGACTGTCTATGCATTTCCTGGCCATGACTAACTATCTTGTAATCCTAATAATTACAAAATCAAGAAGATCATTTGCAAGGTTATTTCTCAAGACAGCACTGAAGTCGGCATACCACCAATTTATCTAATATGCATTTAGATGGACAACTGATTTAAACAAGACAGCATTTAGAGTTGTTAGTAATCTCAGAACGACCAAGTGCCAAGAAAATGCATCACCTAGCTGGTTCCCCAGTCCAGTCCAAACTTGGTGAAGTGGGGGAAGAAGAAATAGGAGGCATGCAATAGCACTCTGTATTTATATGCTAGGAAAGAAAAAGTACCAAATGCCTCTCCATTTAATCCATTAAGCTTATACTGAGAACTTGATTTTGCAGTCAGAAGTGGATACTCAGTAGGGCCACCCTGGGACTGAAAGATGCAACCTCAGACACTGCTCAAGCTTTCTATACAAGCACTCCATAGCTCTAGCCCCTCTTCTCTCCAAGGATACATTTCATAAAATGGAGTCAGGCCTGCAGTATAGAAGGCTAAACCAGTCTTCAAGCAGGTACCAGTCTTTAGGACTGGAAGGGTTTCAGCTCAGATCACCATAATTTGTCAATTCATGTTTATTGAGCAGGAGGTTCGACCTGAAGCCCTTATGGGTCCCTTCTTACTGTACCATTCTATGATTTTTTTCAAGTTCAAATGCTGACACTATCACTAAGAGACATGAATGAAGAAAAACCCAGCAGATAACATCTCCTTCTTACACTAGCCCTTGTCAACCCAATGTGAGATACAGCCAGAATCACAGTGGTTCACTAGACTGTCAATTTATAGTTTGCATTTGTCTATTATAAACAAGCATAATGTTAAAAATGTTGTAAATCTAGTCAACTCTTCTGTATTGACTAGAATTGCTTGGAATTGTGAAAGAGGAGAAACTCTGAAATGTATAAGCATTTGTACAAATGATGAAACAGAACTCTGTTCTGCATAAAAATGCATTGTAAAGTAATGACATCACAGGCCATTCTAGAGGTTCAAGCAAGTAGTGTATGTTGTTGCTCTGGAAAACAATCTGATTCCACTAATGAAATAAAGTCCATCCTTTAAAAGCTTTGAGAGAAGTGAAATACCAGGCATTAGACCTGTCTGACAACAGAATCAGCTATTACCTGCTTAAAGCCTCAGGCGAGTGATGTCTAATGATCTTCTAAATAAAGAGTTCTACATCAAGAGGGAAGAAGGGAGAGTAAGTTGTAGTATCTTATCTATTATTTTCACAGGGCAATGAAGCAGGACAAAAGCGTAGCTTTATGGAGCATTATCCTATTAGGGTCACGTCGCTTCCTAGAAGCTATTGAGGGAGCGTTTTTCACACAGAGGGTCTGAGAGGCGACGAGGGGGGGGAAACATCCTTGACTTGGTCTTGACCAATAGGGAGAAGCTGATAGATGAAGTACAGATTAGGGGAGCTCTGGATGCGAGTGATCACTCCATCCTTTGCTTTGAGATCAGGGGACTGCGGACGGGCAGCAGATCGAGCACTAGAAGCTGGGACTTCAAGAGGGCCAACTTTGGCCAACTGAAGGCCAGACTGGGGAAAGTGTCCTGGGATAGGTTACTGGAAGGTAAGCGAGTTGAGGAGGGGTGGACAGCACTCAAAAGGGAGGTTTTGGAGGCGCAAGCCTAGACGATACCTCTAGTCAGTAAGGTGGGGAGGCGGAGGCGGAGGAGAGTGCCGCCCTGGATGCAAAAGGAGGTGATTAGAGGGATTAGACGAAAGAGGAACCTCCGTAGGAAATGGGTACTCGGGGAAGTAGACAAAAGGGTATACCAGAAGGGGGAGGCCCGTTGCAGAAAGATTCTTTGCAAGGCTAAGGCTGATTACGAGCTGAGACTTGCCAAGAATATCAAGAGCAATAAAAAGGGCTTCTTTCAGCATGTAAATAGGAAGAGGAAGGGGAGACAAGTGGTGGGACCACTAAATAAGGAGGAAGGAGATCCAGTGACTGATATGAGGGAACAGGCACAGATACTAAATGACTATTTTGCCTCTTGTGTTCTCGCCAAAGCAGGATGGGGGATATCCACATAGATTAGATGAGGCTGGGGACCTAGGGGCACAGATTAGAGTCACCCCTCCTTGAAGTTGAGGGGCTCCTCAGGGCATTGGACATTACAAAGGCGCCAGGCCCTGACGGGTTACACCTGAGAGTACTTAGAGAGTTGGCAGGGGTTCTCTCATGCCTGCTGGCCCCCATTTTTAAGGCCTTGTGGAGAACGGGTGAAGTTCCAGAGGGCTGGAGGGTGGCATCAGTGGTCCCAATTTTCAAAAAGGGTAGTAGAAAGAACATGGGGAATTATAGACCGGTTAGCCTTACGTCCATTGTAGGAAAAACAATGGAAAGGCTCATAATAGAGAGAGATCTAGTGATGCTAGATAGGGAAGGGAGGCTGACAGCCACAAAACACGGCTTCCGCAAAAACAGGTCCTGCCAGACAAACCTTGTGGAATTCTATGACAAGGTTTCGCGATGGCTAGATGGAGGGGATGCAGTGGATGTGGTATACCTGGATTTCAGCAAGGCCTTTGACAAAGTGCCCCATGATATCCTGGTGGAGAAACTGAGGAGTTTTGGGATACACCAAAGCACTGTCCGGTGGATTAGGGCATGGTTGACTGACTGAAAGTAGAAGGTAACCATTAACAGGGAATCATCTGGATGGCGGCCAGTGACAAGCGGGGTCCCCTAGGGCGCTGTCCTGGGGCAGATCCTGTTTAATCTTTTCATTAACGACATGGGAGAAGGGGTGAACAGTCTGCTGATCAAATTCGCAGATGACACTAAAACTGGAGCAGTGGCCACAACCTAGGAGCAGGTACTCCAGATCCAAAAGGTTCTGGACAGACTATGGAAGTGGGCAGGAGACAACAGGATGGCGTTCAACGTGGATAAGTGCAAGGTCTTACACTTGGGGCATAGGAATAGCTGTCATAAGTACAGGTTAGGTGACAAGTGGCTGGAGAGCAGCACTTGTGAAAGGGACCTCGGGGTATTGGTTGACTGCAGGCTAAACATGAGTCAGCAGTGTGATGCGGTGGTCAAGAGGGCCAACGCCACCCTTGGTTGCATAGCCAGAAGTGTGGCTTCTAGATCAAGAGAGGTATTACTACCACTCTACACGACTCTGGTGCGCCCGCAACTGGAGTATTGTGTTCAGTTTTGGGCCCCTCATTACAGAAAGGATATAGCCAGGTTGGAGTCAGTGCAGCGTAGGGCCACAAGGTTGGTGGCCGGTTTGCAGGGGATGCCGTATGAGGCGAGACTGAGGGAACTGGGTCTCTTCAGCCTGAAGAGGAGACTCAGAGGGGATATGTTGGCGACATACAGGTATATGTGGGGATGTCACATGGAGATGGGTAGAGACCTGTTCTCCCCTGCAGAGGAAGGCAGAACATGCTCCAATTGAGCAAAGCTCAGGGAGCCAAGGTTTCGTTTGGATGCCAGGAAGCACTTCCTGACAGCCAGGACCCCAAGGGTGTGGAATGGGCTTCCACGAGAGGTCGTTGAGGCCCCATCAGTGCGGGTGTTCAAGGATAGGCTGGACGTCCACATGGTGGGCATGTCGTGAGCGGAGCCGGGTGGTGCCAGAGGTCAGACTAGATGGCCCGGGAGGTCCCTTCTGACTCGCTCTGTTTTCTATGTTTCTATTTCTTAGGTTTTGCTTAAGCAGGATCCAAGTTGAATCACAAATTAACTTTTAACATTTACATAACTACCCTGCAACTTAACAATCAATGTTGTTCGAAGTAGTTACAGGGATATGCTGCTATTGAAAAGTAGGGGCAAAAATAGCACTCATATGCCTTCAAGTGATAGAGAAATGGTATGTTATATTACAACTTCACATTGGCTTCATGTTTTGAGGGACCCTTACGCAAGATGCCCTCAGAAGGGCTCCATTTATAAGTGTGCCCATTTTCTTCTTGCCACTGTCATTGCCTGCTATTTATTGCCTTCTTAATGGCCTGTTACAAGCTCTCACTTGACACTAACACTCAGAACACTTCCAGTTATGATATCAAGGTGAAAGTCTTATAGGCATCCTGCTTGAGAGATCCTGTGGACAGCTGGTCTATTACCAGGAGATGCATGTGAATGGAGTGTGGACTGGAAGGAGCTTTGGTGTGATCCGGCATAGCTGTTCTTATGCCTATTGCCTCTAGGCTCAATTTGCACAACTACAGAAAGGAAGAACATAAGGCAAATGGAGGTTTCTGCTCCATCTATCCACTCCTGTCACTGTCTGTATGCTCAGAAGGGCAGCAACAAGAAGGAAGAAAACAACAGGGATGATGCAGAACCAGGAAGCTCCAAGAGTCTGACGGTGTCCTGCAGGCGTGTACACACTGGCAGGAGCCCAGCAATTTCCAACACCTGTCTTGACTCAAAACTCCATCAGTTAAGAATAGAGAGATTGCTATGCAAGTGGCAGGTGCTCATCTTGGTTCTGTATACATGCACTAACATGTGCATGGATTACACTATGTACATTGTCTTGTAATATTATTCATGGAATTTCTATGGCTGGCTTTATAATTTTTAATACAACAAAAACAAAAATACAATTACTGCATAAACACACAACATAGAGGAACATTCATAAAATCAGGGTAGATAGACTTAAAAAATCACAAGTCAGAAGACATCAAGCACCAGAAAAACTTGAAGTATGTGCATTAAAAGCCTGGGCATTTGCTTGGCTCCCAAAGGAATACAGAGCGGGCACCAGGTGAGGAACATTCCACCAACAAGGTACTCTCACTGAACAGGCCTTCTTGATAGCCCAGATCAAGTGGCAATAACACTTAGAACAACGCTAATAATATCAAGACTAAGTAAGCACTGAATAGGCATATGCAGTACGAGGCAAATTTGCTGTAACCAATTTAGGACCTTCAAGGTTAAGAACAGCACCAGAATTGAATCTAGAGATGAACTAGAAGCCAGTACAGCCAATAAAGCAATGGTCTCATATGTTCAAATCAAAGAATACCATTTTGCAGCTTTATTTTGGATCAACTGACATTTCTGGAGACAGTCCCTTGCAGAATATATGCCAAGGTTGCCCAAGATATGTAACTCTAGCCACTTTATCTCTGTCCAAGTGGGGTCACAGTTGGTTTATCGACCAAAGATAAAGGCACTCATAGGCACTGAGGCCACTAAAAAAATGTTGGATCAAGGAGTACACCCCAAACTGCAAACCTGATCCTTTAGGGCAGGAGCACCTCCTTCTACTGAGGGCATTGGCAAACTACTCAATAGAGAAGACAAACTACCCACTAACCTCCATCTTGTTTGTACTGAGTCTTGGTTTACTGGGCCTTATCCAGTCTATTATGGTAAGCAGGCACTGATTCAGAACTGCCCCTCCTGGATTTGATGAAAAAGAGAGATAGAGCTGGATGTCATCTGGATGATGATGACACCTCAGTTCAAATCTCCAGATGACATTAAGGTATCATCAGAAATATCTGACATTTCTATGAAGCTTTCACTATTAGAATGCACTGCATCCAATAGCAATAAAGAAACAGTAGAACATCTCAGGGATAACATAAAAAAGAGCAAATGTTTGGATTTGCTGGCCATATTGTCATAGCTTCCTGTACTCTCCACAATATTTTCTATGAAATGCCAAGGGAAAGGCAATGGCAACACCAGGTCTTGTTACTCCCACCTGTAGAGATCTATGAAGACCAATTTATAAATGCAAGTGCCCTACCCTCAATTAGGGCATTCTCAGCATCTTGTCCCTAAAACACAAAAGCAAGGGGTGGGGACCCTTTTTTCTTTCAAGCAACACATGTTGGGAGTAGGCAGAACTTAAGTGAGCGGTGTATGGGAGCCAAATGTACAAGGCTACCTATTTTTTTCTCTCTTTTTCTGCCAGTACCGCCTTTTTTTTCTATTCTCCCTTCTCAAACAAATGACTACTGGGAAAAAGAAAGATTATGTCAGAGGCCTGAAATGATAGTTTGTAGAGAGCTTTTGAAATTAAACCAAGGGCCACATGAAATTAAGCAATATGAAGGTACAGGGTGGAAGTTTATCCACCACTGCTTTGGAGTACAGCATTATTAAGTCAAACATTCTTATAAAGCTTCCTGCCTGGATACAGTGCTTAGATAATGTAACATAGGGCATGTATTCAGCTACTACCTCAAATTTCATTATCTAAACAAAACATTTGCAAAGAGGGAGCGGGAATGGAATGTGTTACTTTAGAATAACCTGTCCTGAACACAAGAAACTTTGCCCAAGGACTAAACCCTTAGCTTCCAATTGATATATGGTAAGCTCTTATATGGAGTGGACATAGCCAAGAGAGTCTCCAGTTCTAAGATTACTTTCTCCTTATTTTTTTAAATAGGCCAAATAAACATCAGTTTCAGGATACCCTGTTTCCTTATATGTAGAAGAAAATAAAACAAATTAAAGGCTTGGCAGTTGCTTAGTGAACTAAACACAAACATTATGCTTTCACTCCAAACATATAGCCCATAAATAAAAATATTTAAAATCTGTTTTAAAGACATAGTATTTTATTGCAAAAATAAATGGTGTGAGTGTATGTATGTGACAGACACACATATAAACTAAAGACTCACATTTTCTTTACAATGATGGGTAGAAAATGCTAACCAGAACCCTCAGGAGAGTTAGCAAAGCAGCACAACTTAGAGGGTTGATGTGCCCCAAGGGCTATCAGGCAATTTTGCTTGGTGCAAGCAACCTTGATAAAATGGATCATCAGCTTTTATTTACCAAAAAAAAAAAAAATTCCTTATGGCTGTTAAGAAAATCTTAAAGAACATGAGTGCTGTGTGAATCTAAGACGCAACCCCCCAACATTCATATGAAGTTCAACATTAATTTTTAAATAATACCATTTAAATGGAATAACACATGATTGGCAATAACCAGCATCCTTAATAATGTCTGCTACAGAGCATGAATTAGAACCCATCTTGCACTTAATCAAGACTCTCACATTGACTCTTTTCTCTTCCTATGGAAGTTGTGCATGGAATAATTCTATAAAGCACCATCCATGATAAATCATGTAATGCTTACCCTCTGCTCATTACAATGCCTAATCCAAGTTTGTGCTTTTTTCTGCTTTACCTAAATAAACCAGGAATATGAAACGTGCAAAAC
Organism: Varanus komodoensis; assembly: GCF_004798865.1. Taxonomy (NCBI): domain Eukaryota; kingdom Metazoa; phylum Chordata; class Lepidosauria; order Squamata; family Varanidae; genus Varanus; species Varanus komodoensis. The sequence goes on from NW_025336197.1 coordinate 997,303, forward strand.
AAACTGGAATGTAAGCTTTCCTAATGGCCAGAGCACTCGATTTTGCCATGTAAAACTTACCGTCTCATAATTTAGAAAGATATGACAACAATGTGGAAAATTTAGAAAGATATGACAACAATGTGGAAAATAATCATTTTACAATAATTCAATAGTTAGTGTTATTTTCAGCAGCAAGTGAAGACCCTCCTAATTTCTCAGACTTTTTTCAGTTTTTGTTGTTCTAAATCTGTTACACCATTTTAAATCTTTCCACTACTGTTAGGTTTTATTTTGATTTTATACTGTAGTTTTAAACTTTTATACTGTATTTTTTCATGTTGTGTTGTATTGTTTGAATAGTTGTGAAGTGCTCCGAGACCTTTAGCTAGTCGGCAATATAAAAATATAATGAACAATTCTTAATTTCAACTCTGCAATATAATGAAAATAATGTTCCTAAATTATCTCTTTAAATTAAGGTACTCAGCTGATACTGGGAGAGCTATATAAGGCAAAGGTCTTCATTTTGCAATTCACCATTGCATCATATCTACATCTGTGGACAAGCTGAAACTCGATTTCAATAACTACACTGCTGTAACATGCTAAAATAAGCAAAATATTGCATCTTCAGTAACTGAGTTGCTTTTCACAAGTATCTCATAAAGTCAAATTAGGAGATCTGGGGCTGGCATTCTATGCACATTCCATCCTATAGAAAAAAGTGAAATTTATATCCAAGTAAATATGGATAGCATTGGGCTGTATATGTTATAACAATCAGCACACTTCATTTAAAAGCAGTGCAAAAGGGACACATCCATGCATTCGAGTTACATTTCTTTATGACACTTACTCTTCATTTGGAAACCCCAGAACAGTTTACATGAATGAAAATTCCTTAGCTTTAAATGATGTAACTGTCTATAAATTCAACAAATGATTGTTTGCAGTAAGTCTTGCAAACATATCATTTCTGTTTTTAACCTCTAAAAATAATAGTGATTAATTCCTATACAGAACCCACATCACTAGAGAACTAAACTCTGAGGAAAGTCTCCACTGAACTCCTAATTATCAATGTTCTGTCTATGTAAATATATTCTAAAGGACTACTACAGGAACTCCAAAAGACTAAAGGTCCATTTGTGTACATAAAGTTAAAATGCTCTTTTTTATTTTTCACAGTCAGAAAGTATTTATGACAAAATTTATTTTAACTAGACTACAGCTAGTTTCTTCTTGATTAAAACAAGACCTAGTTATCCAAATAGGATTGTTTCCCAAGTATGTAAGTTAAAGCTGCAATCTTAAACACGATAAAAATTAAGGAATCCTTCCAAGCAAAATGCAATTAAATGTTTAGATAAACCACTGTTCAGCAGTCAAGCTATGAATAACAACAGAACCTTAGAACAAAGGCTAATAGACTGAGCTGTAAGCCAGGAAATTCATAATCCAAACTTTGCCTCCACCATGAACTATGAGGACTTAGGCATCTTCAAACCAACAACTTTCGGTCTGATTCTACAACGCAGAAATAAAAAAATATTGTCTCATCTTTAATGGTTTTTGTAAGGATTACTAAGATTATATGAATTGCTTCACTCTAATGCAATTATTGCACATGCATTTTCAAATATCTCTGATCACCTAGGAATTTTTGCATCACTTCAGTTATGTTTTACCACTATTTCCATCACTGTTCCCTGAAATCTAGACTTTGGTGAAACTGACAAGTCTGGGTCCTTATCAATTTCATGAGCTTTTTAAAACTTCAAATAAATTGGAGTACATGCATGGGTGCATGAAGCACACATGCGCCAACATCTCCCATGTAGCTACTATTTAAAAAAAAAAAACCTTAGGAAGAACTGGTTAACTTAACAAGGTTCTCCCTGAGCTTCTCCATTTCATCACAAGGCAACCAGGTGAAAGGATAATGATAGAAATTACCACTGGACAAATGCACTAGTTTATGGAAAAACCAGAGGGAACTGGGTAAAGGAACCACACCATGCTTACTGACTGAACAAAGAGTCAATTCCGTACAGGAAAGCAAATTTAAAACATAAAAATGAACATTGAAAAATGGTGAACATGGGATCAAAAACAGCACTTCTAACAGAACATAAGTTCACAGGTGAGAAGAAAACATAGAAACAATGAAATGTGATTGAAGGTTATGCAGGAATATATATTTGCAGTCTATTTAGTAATCTGGTATTAGTATATCTTATTTCATATATTTGAATCGACAGTGGGAAGAGCTCAAAAGTACTTTTCAAGAGCCTTTTTAAGATCAGTTTCACACATTATATGAAGTGTAATATTATGTATTACTATGAATTACTGTATATTTGGATTTGTTCTAATACTTTCTTTATAAGTTTAGAACACATCATAGGTTCCCAATGAATGTAGAAATGATTCTGTTTCTACGAACTAGCATTTTGTACTAGTTTGGCTGATACACTCCAAATCAAGGACTAGGCTGAACAATGTCAAGAGCCTTTTCACTGCTGTGATACACATATGATCTATATAACACACTTAGAATAGCCTAGTTCAATGTTTGATATAAAAGAAGTCAAACCTCACCTAAACGCCTTCAACAGGATACAATACTTCAATTGCCGCTTGAAAATTAATTTAGCATGTTTTAAACACTGATAAAGTAGTCATGCAAATTTGCAATTTTGGCAAAAGATTCCAGCAGCAATAGGCTATATTAATCTCAAATCAATGTTGCCTGTAGCATTTTATTATTCATTCCAACTTATGCTAAGTACCTGTGAAAGGGGACATTCCTTGGCCAATGAACTCTGGTTCATATCCTTCAGTAAGTCCTTCAGAGCATTTCTTACTGTTGTGTGAGACCATTGTTCAGGAGGCAAGTCTTCTAGTTTAGGGCAACTATTTGAGACATAGATTAGAAAATGGATTATTACAAGATTGCATTCTGCTGCAGAACATTCCTTTAAGACAGACAGATTTCATTTTGCGCATCAAGCAGATGCATCTGGAGATTGCTCTCAGTCTCCTGATTGTTCCGATTAGTTAATTACTTTATACAACACATCTGCTGTATTGATGCATGAATTATACATCAGCTGCATGTGGCGACTATTTTTTCATGTTACTTCTACCTTCCTGCTCTGATGCGCTTGGTAAAACAATTTAAGGTGTAATGCCTTCTCACAACTGATCATGAAAAGAATTAATATATTAGCTTCCCCCCTCTTTAAGATACAGTGAAATTTAAAAACCTTGACTGCAACTATAAGAGTGAACAAGTCATTCTTTTTCAAAATGCACACAGATGGTGCTGTTCATGATATGCAAAAATATTTTTCTCTTAAGTAAACTTTATGTAAAATGCCTTCTTGCAATGCATCATTTAATTGACTAAAATGCAATATACTTTTAATGAGATACCAGAAGAAAAGCTATGAATCGGAGCTATGCGAATATAAGGTTTCTACAATATTGTGAGATGGTGCTGTATTTTTTTTTCCTGATGAACTGCAACAACAAAAGAATACAGGTATTATTTTGCAGATTGTCTGCTTAACTCAGCAGCAACCAAGCAGTATATAAAACTCTACTTTTTCCCCAAAGACTACTGCCCTGTCTGACATACCTGTGCAACTGGATTTTCAGTGTGACAACATGATAAACATCCTGCAGCATGTCAGCTACTGTAGCATCAGGAGCATCTGTTACATAGGAGAGAGGAACTGGGTTCCATTTCCCAACCTGGATTAGCCCTGCACCAAGCAGAAACATAACAGTGAAAGGGCATTTAATGTTGAGGTCAGTAGTTTTAAGGAAATAAGTAAAAGAATCCATGATAATGAGAAATTATATTCATTTTTATTTTTAATTAGCTGCCTGCCACATATTTTTCTCTGTAGCAGGAATAAGTATTAACTTGGTTTATATAGACCATAAATAACTTCCTAGTGTGAATTACAATGTTACAAAAAATGGGCTTGTGGACTTCCCATGAAAGAACAGATAGAGAAGCTCAGTTCTAGAACAAAGCTGACTGTCCCAATAGTCTATGTTGCACACTTACTTGTGGTTCTTTCGTCGTGCGAATCATTAGTGACTATTACTGCACTGAAAGCATTTAAAAACAAAGCAAACCGTCTATATTTCATATGAAAAAAGACTACAAAAATGTATCTAAGTAAAACTTGAAAGATTAATTCTACTTTGTTGCTGATTATAGACACTGGTGCAGCATTCCTGAAAACAAAACAAAAATAACCTATCCCAACCTCTCCCCTAAGTGTAAATACAGATTGTTTTGCCGTTTATAAAAAATATTTACCTTTTGCTTGGGCAGCAGAGCTATGAGAATATCCAAGTGACAGCAATGCCATTTCAATCAGCTGGTTGAACAGCATGTCCTTCCTTACCAAAACAAATTCTGCATGCTCTTCCTTGCAGTCGTACTCAATGGAGTTTTCATAATGTTCCACCACACAGAAGACTGGAAGCATGGTTCCTGTAATGTAATAATTTGATGGAATCAAAATGTGTATGGTGTTTACATGTACTTTCTGCATGAGTTGCTAAATAAATATTAGTTGGTTGAAATTCTATCCTATCTGGCCTATCTGGTCTTTCCAGATATAGGATGTACCACATGCGTACTATTAATAAACCTTATAATAAGTATTAAGCATAGGTTTCAATCTACTTTAGAATTCAGTACCTGCTAATAGAAACTATAAAGTAGGTTGCAGAGAAATAATGTTGGTTGTCCCTACCCAATCTGATTTGTTGTGAGAGTCTGCAGTGTGACTACTTAAATACATACTGCAGAAGCCTTCTGAGTAAGCTATTGCAACGCCATCTACATAATTCTGTTTACAATAAAGCTTCCTTATTAGTGCCAAAAATGCTGAATTAGTAATTGTTATGAAATTTCACCTTTGTCTGGCTGTTCTTCAAATTTCACATTAACAAAACAGTGTAAGAAAACCAACCCAACCTAATGCTAATTGATTTTATTTGGAAATAAGCAGGGCACACTGATGCTACATATAACAAAATAAATTTTCAGAAAACAAGAAAAACCCTTGCACAATATTTTTTTTTGTTTACTGTTCACCAAGTTGTCATTACATGTATTCCAGGGGGAGGGGGTAATAAACACTGTGCTACAAATACATATGTAGAATAAACATTTTTAAAAAGTTTCAGCTTCAACTAACTACTTAGTTCCTTTTTTACACTGCTGTGGTTCTACTGTAGTCAAAGTGATTTATAAATTAAGCATCACAGATCTCATTGATCTCAGTAGGATTATAGCAGTGCTACTGAAACATGTTAAGTCTTTAAACATGTGCATATTTGTGATTCTTATAAAGCAAGGTTTGCAGAATTGTTGCTTTAATTTTAGCTAAATATAGAAGATGAACAGATCACTGTGTGTGCAGCATCATTCAAGTAACATGGGCTAGAAGAAGGACCTGTTCTTATGAGATCACAACTGAGGCTTTTAAATGAGAGGAAAGTAGTATATGAATCTACTAAACCACTAACAAAGCTCCAACTGACTTTAGTGATACCAGATCAGGACCTTCATCAACAAAAAGGAAAGAGTTAAAACAGCTGCTGCACAGGAACTGTCTCATGGCATACTGCCAAAAGGGCACAATCTTTAACATAAAGGATGGCAAAGGTTACTTTAATAGGGTGCCTAAGATCACCAATTAGTCCTAAAAAATTAATGCCCCTGTAAGCACTATCCTCTACAGTTACAAAAATCATCTAATCTTGCAAAGGTATATAACACATACTGCATTAGTAAAAGTGATTTATAGATGATATTAAAGTAAGTTGTACTAGAATCTCTTTAATCTACTACTACATGAACAAAGTGAAAAACACCATTTCAACTACATTTGCAATGAAATGTAGTTTCTGGTAAACCATACTCTTAAGGTTGCTTGGAAAGATGGACACTCTCTGGTTTTCTGAACAGGCTTAGCTTGAAACATTTCAATAGGCTTAGTCTTAAAACATCTGCATTTCATAATAAGATGCATCAGGAAGGAAAAAAAAGTCCAGAGTAGGATCATCAAAATGTGAACTGCTGACTTCTTTGTTTCACTTGTCAGATTGTACAGTAATATATTCTGACCCACCACAACCAAAACACAACAAGCCATGAGAGCAGGAAGGAGGGACTGGAGGGATTATTAGGAGGTTTTCTGCAGAATCTATATAGATTCACTTACCACATACTTGAGAAATGCAATACTGTATGGCATATTTCTTCCTAATGCGTACTACGCAAGAAATTACACAAGTAGCAAACAAAAAGGAACCAATCTCTCAATTAAAACACCTTAAGTTATCCCCACTGGGATGAGTATACAACAGCTATATTTTATGCTGTGATAGGACAGGCATCTTGATTATTGTGGGAAAGGCCACACAAGTCACTATTAAATATAAGTTTTTTATCCACTGAAGCTATAATCCTACTAAAGATGTTAAATCTCCACAACCTGTCACTAGTTCCTTTCTATTAAATGCCGAGAGAGAGAGATGGGCAGGAGATCACAAATTCAGCTAGCTGATCCCTCTTGCAACTACTTGGCAAGACCTCCAAGAGCAGCAACTTTATAACCTTCTAGTATTAAAGGGGAAAGCACTGGTCAGTGCTCAATTCTAAAAATACAGCATGATTTAAACCTGAAGGCAGTGTTAGAGGTTTTGCTGAAGGTTTATGAGTCTATGTAAACAGCATGTCTGCCATAAGAAGCAAAGAAGTCTGTAGAATCCTTGTCTAAAACTGTCCTGGCATTAAAGTTTGCTGTGCAAATATCACATAATACGAGAGACAGCTGAAATCTCCTATTTAGGAATTTATGGAACTTATATGTTTGCAGGCGTCAGAAAGTCCTTTTTATATAGCCCCAGTGCTTCACAGCACAATATTAATGCACTCTGTTTAAAAAGCAGCAATAAATTATATTTTTAATGCCTTACCCTGGCTTTCTTAAGATGCATACATTCTTGGCAAACAATCAATAAATAGGGTAATCATGAGCAGAGGCCAAAGAATTTGCTGAAGTGCTTTTTTTCCATTTTTAATAGATACAGATCTAACAATACGGACTGCTGTGCCTGTTCATTCTAAGATCAATATATTCTTTGTTTTCGCCAATCCAAGGAAAAAATAAATGATTGTATGATAAATGTTATGCATCAGAATGAAATGCCAGTGCCTTCTAACTTTGTGTGTTTAATTGTCTTGGCTGAATGTTGTACTTTGCTTAGCAAATGCAAGAAGAAATCTGAATTATAAACATGCAGCAATTATACTGAGTAAAGAAGTGTTAAAACAAATGCCAAATTATATACAGCATATCTAGATTTAAATTAACATGACTGCTGTGTATGATTCAAAAAGATCATGTATACTATTAATTCTATTTTAAAATAATCATAGTACAAACAGAGCCTCAGACACATACATACCACAATCAGTCACTGGATCTAAAACCGTATTTTTCTTGTGAGAATGTCTAATTACAGCAAACCAGTCACTGAACAATATGACACCCAAGTTGTTCATTTCTCAGTAATGAATTGTACTTAAGGAAACAAAGTGCGAAAAATGGTCATCATAAAAGAGTTTTCCACAAACACCAAAAAGCTTTGTATCGTTTTCTTAAAGCCAACTAGCAAATGTTTTAGAAATGCTATTGACCTTCCAATTTTGGACCCTTGTCAAGGGTAGAACTAAAAATCTGGCTGTTCCAAGAATACATTATTCATTCACATGCCATTAAAAAGTGTTTCGCTCAACACCCCATGCAGAATGAGTTTATTACAAGAGGTATCTTTGACTGGTAGAATTATTCAGTCTCAATAAGGCAGATAATCAAAAGTAAGGGTTCTTTTTTCCTATTTAAAAAAGACTCCACCCTGAAAAGCAAGATGCTCCACCCAAGCATGCAGTTCAATCTTCCAAGTGCCATTTCCATCAGAGTTAAGGATGAGATACTTGTAGAACAGAAATGTCATAGTGAAGAACATTATGCACAATTCTGGAAGTATGTTTCTTCTAAAACAGATTCAGAATTATTGTGTTACCTTTTCTAGTATGTGTTTTCATCAGGTGTCCAGAGTGTTTTAAAGGCACTCCTTGCATTTTAGTTCCTGTACTTCCAAGTCTTCCTCTTCCTAATGGGCTCCCATTCTGCTCCAAGCGGGCAATTTTGGCTGGTGGACCCTTCGGATCGCTTACATTGTTAGACATTTCTGAATGTTCTTTCCCCTGAGTTGTCTCGTTCAAATGATCCATACTCAGTCCCGCCTCTAAAGATCACCTGCCATGATTTAAAAAAAATATATATGTGTTGTATACGCGTGCGTAGTTTTATGTAGGCAGCTTTACACATGTACATAATACATCTGTATAGCATGTTCACATAATATTAAATGTATTTTAAAGAAAAGTACACTCAGGAAATGTGCTTCATTGTCAAACTATCCTACCATTTAGAAGTTTCTTAACCTAGCATATATACATTGTAAACAGGCTCTGTATCTTAGGAATCCATGAGTGAGAATAGTAGGTGTGAGTGTTTAGTAGCATTCACACAGTAGTATACCCACTGCTACAGATCTCTAATGTGTATGTTCTTGTGACAAATCCCTTACTGACTCAAAATATTTCAGTTTAATGTGGGGAAATCTTGCATTGTCTAATTCCTCAGAAAATAAAGAGGGAAGAATCTGAGCTAGGCATGCAACAGTTTAAACTAGTTATATGATCTTTCATGCACATGCATATCCTTTACAGATAAAAGTATAAAACCTCAGATATCTGACACTCTCTGGACATTTGTAACCCTAATTTATATATTAAAAGATTGATTAACTCTGGATTTGAAAAAATGTAGGTAAACTTTTTCCATGTCGTAAAGCTGAGTATGAAATGTTGGCTCAACTATGTCATCTTACGAATGTCATATGGAAGAAAATATGGAAGGCTTTTTAGACTATTACAGCTTTCTAGATATCAAATTAAAAACCTTTCAGCACCTATGGAATCTTTGTAACACATATCTGAGTATCAGAATAAATGTGAAAGCAAAGAATGAAGACACTTATAACTTCAACTTAGCATTGAAGTAGTATCCCTGCTTTTGAAAATGTAGCATTTTCACCATGAGATTTCCTTTTTCAAAAATAGTAATATTCTATGATACGCCATGCATGTTACATATAATCACAGAGTACTGTAACATTGACATACCAAAGAGAGACAGAGAGAGGAAAGAAACAAAGACAAGCTGTTGACTTTTGGAAAATGAGTGCTTTGGTTGTACTTTTATTCTGCAAGGATACTTACTTTACATTAGGTTCCATCCATTCTGACTAAGGTTTAACTGCAATGTCTTCTCTATTATATATGCAAGATGATAACTAAAAACAGGTGACTAGTCATTTATGAAGCAGTACTTGCATTATTAAGCATAAACCCTAATATATGAACTGGGTCGGGGGGATTACATAGAAAAGAAGCACTGCTCCTTTCACAATAGTTTTGATAGTATATATAATTTATCACATTTTCCCACCTCTGATGGAATCTTCATTTTGCTGGAGATGCTGTGTACTCCCCTTGTAATTTGTCTCTTGTTTAATCATACACTGCTTTGTCTTTCATAAAAAGCAATGTTAATCTGAAGGTTTAGAGCAACCTTAAGAATGCCAGCTGAATAACTATAAAGTTTAGAATATAATGGTTATTTATCCATACACTCCAGGGTGACATGCTGCGAACCAAAGGTTTACCGTTGATTGTGGTCCCATCTGTTTTTGGTTATGAGTCTCATTAACAATAAATATGCCTACTTTAATCACTTTTTTTAATCAAGATTATTCTTTTTCATTACATTAACTGCTGTTTAACCCAAAACTGCACATCTAAATTACTAACATCTACACTGCTTGGTGGTGCTTCACCAGAATACTTAGTCAGACACTCTAGTTTTTCACTTACTTCTCTCGAATTAGTGGATGGTCTGAAAACACCTTTAACAACAATGTCACCGTCACCCTTCCACAACTTCACCTGCTTCAAGATATGGACTAAACATGTGATATTCTAGATCAATAGTATCTCATGCCCAACAAACAGATAGCAATTTATTTTGTATATGATGACTAAAAGACGGAGCAGGTCATTTTAAATTGGACTTAAGAACACCCACCCACTTTACATCCTCTAGCTCAGTTGTCTTGTAAAAAGATTTATGTTGCAAAGCTGCACATAAAACACCTAATTTACTAATTTAAACTCCTATGCCCAAGGCTAAAGTTCATTAAACCCTCCCCCCTTCTCACATAGTAATGAGCAACAGTCAGCATGGTCTGCCTTTGACAGCTCCATGAAGTTAACTATTATCTCTGGAGATGACAAGGCCAAGAGCTTCTGCTGGTTTCAAGTTCCACCATTTGTTCCCTCTACAAGTTTTCAACATAAAAATTAGCTTCAAGGTACGATTTCGTAAGTGCACTACTAAGACAGGCAATAACATTGAAAGCATTTTCCGAGAGAAATTCTGTTGTCAAAGCAATGTTTCTGCAAGTAGAATGGAGTATTGTATCTTTAACACTTTGAGAGTTAGCCCCCTCCCCTTTCTTCTTTTTCCCCTCCCCCTCTCTCCAGATAAAACCCCTTAATCACATTTAAGAGAGGCTCTGTTCTTATCCATTCCATATGGCTGTCATAATCCAGGCCAAGCTTTCACTGTGACCTTTTAAAGAGACAAAGAAGCAAAACACTATCTAGAAACAGGAACACTGCAGTTTGAGGGAAATTTTATAAAAAGACCTGAAACTCACCACTTCAAAACTTGACAGCATATAAATAACAGAAACAAAGGAGACTTCCTTTGCAGACGATTTCTTGAAGAAGCAGCAGCAGCTCAAGACTGATGTTTTCTAACTCCTTTTTTTTAGAAAAAAAAACCATAAAAATGATGGAAACCTGAAGGATACTTCCTTCCTAAAATTCTATTTTTTCTAGGAAGAGGTGGGAGAAATGCATAAGCCAAACATAGTAGCCAATGGAGGAAGGCAGCAAGGGAAAAAAAGGTAATAATCAATGTACTAAAAATGCAGAGCTTCTAATAATGGGAAACTAGAGAGGTAAAAAATGTAACCAGACAGCAGAATAGTGACAGTAATAAGTTTCTTTTTAGAAAATAAAGAGTAATACTAACAAAAAGGTATGACCTGTCTAAGTCCGCATTCATTAAAAAAAGTGTAAATAAGAAAACGAAGTGGGGGGAGGGAGTGAAACAGCGTTTCTGATATTTTTAGAAGTAGAAAATCAATTGAGTTGGTCTCTTACAATTATTTTCTAATAAAACAGAGCACACGTACACAAAAAATACAGCTAAAGGCATGCCTTTCTCCCCCCAAAAAACTAATCCCAAAACTTTCTGCATAAAGCCTTCCCAGAAAAAAACATAAAACATAAAAGGCTACAGAAAAGTTACAAGTAAAGGCACTAAAATCAGTTTCACTATTGCCCTTGCTATTTATTAAAATAATAATGCAGAGAATCTCTCCTTTCTTATTTACCCGGAGAGACTGCGCTTGGGAGGAGGGGGGCAGAAGGAGACACAGTCACCACCAAAAGTAAATAAGATAAAATAATATAAAAACAATCACTTCACTTAGGAGAAAAGAATTAAACATAATAATATACTTCCGAAGAGTTAGGCAAAATGAACGTCGGGGGAAGAAGATGAAGGGGGTGGGGTGGGAAGAAGGGTAATCAGGTTACCAAAAAATAATAATAAAATTAATCCTGTGAGCTTTCAAATTCTTGTTGTCCCTCGGTTGGCTATTATTGTTATTTAGGCCGGTTTGGTGGTTGTTGCTGGATGTTACAGGGCTGTGAATGTGAGTGTGTGTCCCCCGGACGTAGCTTGCTTTGCTCGCGCTCGCTCTCTCTCCCTCTCGCTCGCTCTCTCTGTCCCCATTAAATTATTAGTTGACTCATCACTCCTCCTCCTGCTGCTGCCGCCGCCGTCCCTTGCTCCTGCTCCTTCCTCTCCGCTATTGCTTTCTGCCGCCGCCGCCGCCGCCGCCGCCGCTTCTTCCTCCTCCTCCTCCTCCTCCTCATTTTAATACAAAATAACACCGAGGGCCACCGGCTTTAAAAAAAAATGTATACAGCCCAAGACAGGAGGAGAACGTAGCCTCCCCGCTGCTGCCTGGAGCTCTTCCCCGGCGGCCCCGGATCATCCGACGCGTCCTGGGAGGGAGAGACAGAGACAAGCAGGAGGAGGAGGTGGCGGCGGCGGCGGAGTAAACCGAGGGGGGGGGGGGGGGAAGAAAGGGCATCTAGAAGGGGTGGAAATAGGAATTGGATTAAAAAGGGGGCTGGAGGGTTAAGGCTGAAGGGGGAGGGGGTTAAAACAAGAAAGCCGGGGGTGGGGGAGTGAGGCGAAGGGAGGGGAAAAGAGGGAGCCGAGGGGTGTGCGATTTCCGGCACAGGGCGCGCAAGAATTTGTAATCAGCTTGATTAGTGTGAGGCGGCTGTGCATTTATTACACACAATACCCAGAATAACAGGGAGCAATGCAAGAGGGATGTCGCTGGCAGCAGCACAAGGCAGACGATTAACGAGTGCAGACTGGACTGCCGAGAGGGACAGGCCAAGCAGGAGCGGCAGGAGCGGAGGCCACCTTCCCTGTGCCGCGAGAGGGGCGCCCAAGGGGTGGAGAGGCGGCGAAGGGGCGCAAAGGGAGAAACCAAGCGACAGGACGAGGCGCACGCGCCTAAGTCCTACAAGCCGTATCATAAATGCATGCATATTCTTCACACCCTCGTGGCAGTAGCCACGACCTAAATGGGAGAGGGCAAAGGCGCACCACCAGCATAAGATGCCAAAGGCAACTCCCATGCCGGCGTCTCTTGGCACTCCCGGGGGGCAGGGGGGGTAGCGCACCCAACAGACTTGGAAACAAAGTAGCAATCGAAAGAACGTGGGCATCTGCGCAGGCAGCAAAATCTACAGAGACGGGAACTGAGAGCAGGTGCACACAACGCATAGGAGCATATGGCTGGCAGTCATGGTTCCATAGCGAGGGAGAAATAGGATGGAGTGCGCTTGTATAATACTCTGCTGGGAAGGGGCATACCTTAGAGGAGTGCGAAAAAGTAGCAGGATGTGTCTATCTCCGTGAGTACATCTGCAATCCACAAGCTATTTTGCTGTCCCAGTCTCACCTGGCAGTAGACACAACCCTTGACAGGCAGCAAATGGAAATGCTGCCGGTTTTAGCACTCATGTGCATTACACTGTACTTGCATGAAAGTATTTGTACAAGGAACAGGTTGAACTCATCATCATCATGCTGTTTGTGGGAACATGCCACTAACAAACAATATCACCAGGGAAGATTGCTTCCATCTTTAGGGGATTTTATTGTCCTGTCAGTATTTGACACTACTGGGACACAAGTCTAGTACTTTCTGGCTAGCACTGTAAACAAGGATTATTCCAAAAATACACATCCCTGTAAGCGACTATCCTAGAAGCAGATTCTAAGTTCAAGAAACCTAGCAATAGCAGGATTTCCAGCGGAACCTTTAGCCTTCATCTAAGCATGTTTATTTGGATGTACAAAGGGTCTTGCTTCCCAATTGGTGCTTACATTCGAAGATGTCATTGTACTATACTTTAAAAAAGAGGGCTGGGTTCTTACAAACCCCAGGTGTTAAGATCTCTGGCACAGTGGTTGTTTAGGCCACAATGACGGTACTTCAGTCTACCAAATTCTTCATATACTTTCATGTTTGTTTTGCACTGAGGGGAAGTTTAAAGGGAAGAAAGAGCAGGCATAAGAAACATCTTCAAAGATGGAAGAATATTACTAAAGTAGGATCCTTGCTAACCATTCTCAGTACTGCATTCATCCAACACAGAAAGAAGACTAAATACTGTTCTTCTTGCAGGGAACTATTGGGAATGATAAATAGTACAAAGAGAGCAAGAGACTGGGCAGAATAACCTAGACAAGTACTTAGGCCTGGGTTTATGTGAATACAGCCACAAAATGAATAAGTCCACATTATTACTTTTAACATATTAAAGATTTGTAGACTGTTGAGTCCTGGGCAGAATGTCCTGTAGTATACCTTTTACATTTGGTGGAAGGAGGGCTGATACATCAGGACAGCAAAATAATGCTGGTGGTAAATTATTTATTTGCAACTCTAATAATTATAAATATGAGCACTATGATGCACAAGCTGTACCAGTTAGAGAAGTAAACAACACTGGCAGCTTGAAAGAAACAAGTCTGCGCAAGCTAAGAGGATAGGCACATATTTACTGAAAGAGCCAAAAAATGTAAAAGTTCAAAAACATGCTGATTGGGATCCAGAGACCAGTTAAGCTAGATAGTCTTTCATCTTATTCTGGATCTTTAATCCAACTACAGTGGCGTAATTGGTTTCTGGGTAAATATTAACCTGTGTATGTAACATTTGGGTTACCTCAAATGCAAATGTATTTTTAAGAGAAACTGATACGCTGTCATATAAACTTACGTTTTTTAATAGGTAACAGAGAGATAATTTTTCATAACATGCAAGATGAAAAATGCAGCATTTTAAACTTTGAACAAAGAAAGAATACAAATTAGTAAATGCTCAGAAAAACAAGTGTTTTAGACATACACACCTTACTAGAACACCAAAACAAAGCATCAAAGATACACAGAGAAATATAGGCTGACATCTACTGAAGTAAACACAAACACCATAGAGTGTGTGCAGAAAATGGTAATGGGGTGAAATGCATAAAATATTTATAACAGTCAGCAATGCACAGAATAGATTATTGTGTTAGAAATAAAGAGCATGGTGCTTGAAATATAACAGTATTATACAACAGTTATTTGAAGGAGTACAGCTGAAGGTAGAATAAGTTAACATTCAGCTTGTCTGTGTATGCACATGCAGACATACAAAAACTGAGAATAAGAATGGCCAGTATTATAATTCCTATCTACATATCTGTGGTGCAATGACTCTTGGATACTGTGTAAAGTTGTGGTCACTGGATGTCAAAAGAGATTTGATAGAGTTAAAAAGTCACTGAAAAGAACCACCAAGATAATCAAGGGGCTGAATCAACTCTACCTTGAAGAAAGGTTAAAATGTCTGGGGCTACTTAGCTTAGAAAATAAAGGAAGAAAGGAGGGTATATAAAATTGTTCATTTTCTAGAGACAGTAATAGAACCCAGGCTAATCCAATGAAGCTGAATGGTGGGAAATTCAGGATAAGAAAGAAGGATTTCTTTACATATCATGTACAAACTATGCAACTTTTCTCAAAATTGCCACCAAGTTGGATGACGCTGAAAAGAGGTTAGACAAATTCATAGGAGATAACACTATCAATGGCAATTGGTCATATATCAGATGCAGTATGCCCTTGTACACTGCTTGCTGAGAAATCAAGCTGCAGGGAGCTGTTCCCCTGATGTCCTGGTTGTGAGCTTCACATGGGTATCTGATTAGTTATTCTTTGAGCAGAGTACTGCACTAGGTAGGGCTTTGGTTTGATCCAGCATAGCATTTCTTATCTGAAATTTATTAAGAAAGCAAGAGCCATGCTGGGTCAGACCAAGCTCCATCTTATCCAGTATTCTGTTCAAACAGTATCCAACCTGCTGTCTGAAGGAAGCCCATAAGTAGGTCATGAGTGCAACAGTACCCTCCTACCTATGTATGTATGTATTTATTAAATTTCTAGTCCATCCATTAGCCAAATGACCGTTGGACAGCTTACACCAGTTGTTCTCCAACAACTGATGTACATAGGCCTACTGCCTCTGATACTGGATGTTGCATATAACCAGCAGTTTACTAGCCGTTGACAGCTTTCTCCAGGGATTTGTCCAAACCCCTTTTAAAGCTATCCAAATTGGTGACCATCGCTACATCTTGTGGTTCTACGTACTGTGGATTCCAGATATGTTACCTTTCCTGAATCAGTCTCCAATGATCCAAGGGATGACTTAGTATCCTGGTATGATAGGAGAGAAAGAAAAATATCTCCCTATCCATTTTTCACACCAGGCATGACTCCCTTTTCTTGCCTCTTTTCTAAGCTAAACAACTAAGATTTTGTACACTTTTCTCATAGGGGAGCTGTTCTGGACCTTTGATCATTTTGGTTGCCCCTTTCTACCCTTATTCCAACTATGTAATATCCCTTTTTAAGTACAGGGGCTTTAGAAAGTACAGTACACACAGCATTCCAAGTGTGGTTGCAGCATGTAAGAACAGTATGATGCACATATTACAAATGATGGTCTGTGTAAGACTCATCCTCAAGCTTGCAGCTTTTAAGCTATTTAATTTGAAACAATCCCATGGAAGTTAAAAGCCTGCAGCGTAGTTGAACCTAGATTCTGGCTAGATTTTCTCAATTACTCTCACTGGTTCATCTTCTCATTTTACTGAAACCTATCAAAGGTGGTTTCTTGGGTTGGATAACAATCTACCCCACAACTTTACAGTAGCCCATAGTTTCTGAATGGTTTGTTTCCCACTACAAAAGGCATTTTCCCTGAGTTTGGAAAACACACGAAGACTTACCAGCAAAGGTAATTATGCAAATCTGGCCGCCATATAACTGGTATGTACAGAGTGAACTTTCAGAGCATGGACAAATGTAATGCTCTATTTACTTAGAAGTAAAAAATCAAGAATATTGTATATCATTATGTATGCACTAACTAAATAGCCATCATGATAGTGTCTGTGTGCTTGTGTGTGTCTGTGTGTATGCATGTGTGTAGAAAGAGAGGTAGAAAAGGAGTACAAATCTTCTGTGATACATATTAATTGCACCCAAATTTCAAGGATGGAGCACAGGTTTAGCTCTCTCTGCAAAATCTGAATATGACACTTTACTTTTCTCATTCCATTTATGTAGGAGAAAATAAACAGAAATATTGGGAGAATGGTTGGAGGGTCTGGGACATTAGCCACTGAAAAATCAAATATGTCTCTATTTGTATTGCTCTATTTGCACATGCCAGATTTCTGCCTGGTCATTCTGTATTCTAGAGCAGGGGGAAACTTGTATTGTCAAGTTGTCCAGTTGTTATTGAACAGCAGCTTTCAACAGCCACAGGTAAGCACAGCCAATAGTGAAGAATGGCAGGAGTTGCAGTCTACCATTTAGAGAGCCACATTATTCACCTCTGCTCTAGAGCATGGTGAGCAGGCTGGCTTATATATTACATATTAGGGATGTGCAGATTTTGTTAAATCCCCTACATCTGTGTTTTGTAGAATGCCAGGCAGCTTTCATTCTGTCAGCCAGTCATTCATAGAATCTGATTTTTTTTTCCATTTTCCAAAAAAAAAAAAAATTCCTGAAAAATTATACCCCCCAAAGGAGTGACCTGCCCCCATACACAAATCTTTCCAGAGTGCACATTTTTATGATTTCAACTATGAAAGGAAAAGAAGCTTCAAAACATTTTTGTATTTTCCCTAAAACTACATTTGGACAAAATTCTGGAAAGTAAAAAACCAGTCTGCAAGTGCAGAGTTTCCTTAGGAAAACCCAGTCCACTGCAGAATACAAGGGTCAGAGTTCGAGAAATCCAAACACATTTGCAGATTTCTCTGGCATACCTGTTACATACACGCATGTAAGCCTGAACTCCCAATGTCACCAATGAACACACACCTAATATCACCAAATCTGACATTACCAGCTTCAAGTTTGCCTACTCATAATATTTTAATACATTGTGAATTATCATTTTCTTAAAAGTTTTACTATGGCTCAGAATATAAAACAAGATCTTATACATGCAGAAATAGAATGAGGTTTTAGTTTAAATTTATTTTTGGTCCTAGACAATAATAACATCTTAGACAAAGTCCAACAAACATCTCCAAAGGGATGATTTTTAAGACTCTAGGAAACCATGGGCAAACCTCTGAAAACTCTGGTGCCTTGGGAACAAAGAAGTTCTATAATCTCCAAGTTTATCTGATCAAGCATGGGGAAGCTCCCTGACCCAGATGAAAGAGAGTTTACAAATAAGTTCTTTATGGATTTTCTGTAAGATTTTCCCCCCTGCCCTGTCCCATTTTTCTTCTGTTTTCCTGATTTCTTTAAGTTATGGTTAGGTCATATTCCTCCCAGAATCCACAGTGGTAAATGCAAATTAGATCATTTAATTTTTAGAGCAGTAGTAAAACTCAGATCATGAAGTGTATGTCTTAATAGAGTACATCAAATACCAGCAAGAATCAAGAAAAATGTACATATGATACAGTTGCATTGAGTATACATACTTGAATAAGCCATCCACTATGGACTAGTTCAATATAAGGTTTGCAGAATGTGACCATCATAATCCTCAGAATAAGGGCCATTGAATTCAAGATCTCCTTCTGAGTAAACATGTCTAAGACTGCACTGTTATTAGTGTGTTTATGGGCAATATAACCACCAGTATTTTTGTTCACCTATAAACAATCAGGTTTTAATCAAGATAGTCCTTATTTACATTAAATGTGGGAAATCATTGGCATGCTAAATGTGCCAGTGTTATATTCATAACTATGACAGAAAAGTCACACTCTGACCTAATTTTGAAATGTGCACATTTTAATGGAAAAAATGTAAAGGCTTCAGGAATATTTGTTGGTAAGAGCCAAAATCAGACACAGATCCCTGAAATGGGTTTATGGAACCAATAGTCCAATACACTCTGATAATAAAACTTTTCCATTAAAGACTAGCCTTACAAGTTATGTTACAAAATAAATAATCAGATTAGTACCTATGGCACTGCCTGAGAAGGACCACTGCATTTTATGTAGCAAGAGGGCCAGCTGGGATGCCGAAAAACCCAATCAGCAAAGCATTGCCTGAAGAAATTTTCAGTTACCATAGACTCCACTATATTGTTACTTATCTGTGTATCTTAATACCAGGTACTATTAGTACAAAATAAAGATCTGGGGCCTGCCCCTGACTGCCATCTCCAAGAGTGGCTCAGTTGGTAGCAACTAGGAGAAGGGTCTTTTCAGTGGTGGCCACCAGTTATAGTGGCCCAGTGAGACCTGCCTTTACTATCCTTTCAGCTGGATGGACCTCTAGTGCAGAGCATTCAATTAGTCTGTTAAGGCTTGTTAGTTGCTAAAGAGATTTTAAGATTTTTCTTCAAGTTATTGTAATTTTTAAATCCATTTAAGATTGGTTTTAAACTTTGTATTGCAAGCTTTCTTATGATGTTTTAATATGGTGCATTTTATATTGTATTTTTATATGATGTTGTAAAACAGAAATACATACATACAATAGTGTAATTAGTACAATAATATGCACTATAGTACTATTGATATGGTACCAATCCACTATACTGAAACCTACCAGTTGCTCCAAATTAGGCTGTAATTTGTGCACTCTGACTAGCTGAAACTCTCTAGCATTTCAGACAGAAGTCTGAAGATGCTAGCCCATGGAGATCCCAGTGACTGAACCTGAGACATTGTGTATACAACGCATGTGTTCTAACACAGAGCCAGCCTACCTCAAGTCTCTATGCATCTGTGCAAAGCTTTAGCTTCAATTTTGAAAGCAAGCTTCTATCCTACTAGTATGTTATATGTTTCAGAAATCTCAAGATCTTCCACATACAGATCACACTGAGTTTGTATTAAACTGTGTTCTCTTCATTAAACTTAAGTACTTTAATACATGTAAAGCATTAATTGATTATCAACTTAGGATGTTGTCTCAGAAGCATCAGATATCCAAATATGCCATGGTATTCATATTCTGCAGTTGAATGCATCAGTCAGGGTTACAAATATGCAAAATTCAAGTAGGGATTTCACCATTGATTAAATATTGGACGAACTCTCCCTTTATCCTTGTAATATCTTCTGAAAACATTTTAATCAGCACATACTGATAGATTATTAAATTAACTTCAAAGCTAAAGTCAAGTTACTGATGTTACATGTTTTTGCAAAATTATATTAATGTTTGTACTACCTGATAACTAGTTTATTAATGTCACTATGCCCATATAGTCAACTTCAAATTAGCGACAATTATCATTATCCCACAATATTAGTGTGGTTTCACTACTTTAAATACAAATCCTGTGGAAGGATCATTATTTTTTTTTTCTCCCCAAAGCAGGACGGGGGATATCCGCATAGGAGATTAGATGAGGCTGGGGACTTAGGGGCACAGATTAGAGTCACCCCCCTTGAAGTCGAGGGGCTCCTCAGGGCATTGGACATTACAAATGCGCCAGGCCCTGATGGGTTACA
This sequence comes from Varanus komodoensis, assembly GCF_004798865.1. Taxonomy (NCBI): domain Eukaryota; kingdom Metazoa; phylum Chordata; class Lepidosauria; order Squamata; family Varanidae; genus Varanus; species Varanus komodoensis. The sequence goes on from NW_025336197.1 coordinate 1,017,674, forward strand.
ACTGAGTGTACTTAGAGAGTTGGCAGGGGTTCTCTCACACCCGCTGGCCTCCATTTTTGAGACCTCGTGGAGAACGGGTGAAGTTCCAGAGGGCTGGAGGGTGGCATCAGTGGTCCCAATTTTCAAAAAGGGTAGTAGAAAGAACATGGGGAATTATAGACCGGTTAGCCTTACGTCCATTGTAGGAAAACCAATGGAAAGGCTCATAATAGAGAGAGATCTAGTGATGCTAGATAGGAAAGGGAGGCTGACAGCCACACAACACAGCTTCCGCAAAAACAGGTCCTGCCAGACAAACCTTATGGAATTCTATGACAAGGTTTCGCGATGGCTGGATGGAGGGGATGCAGTGGATGTGGTATACCTGGATTTCAGCAAGGCCTTTGACAAAGTGCCCCATGATATCCTGGTGGAGAAACTGAGGAGTTTTGGGATACACCAAAGCACTGTCCGGTGGATTAGGGCATGGTTGACTGACCGAAAGCAGAAGGTAACCATTAGCGGGGAATCATCGGGATGGCGGCCAGTGACAAGCGGGGTCCCCCAGGGCTCTGTCCTGGGGCCGATCCTGTTTAATCTTTTCATTAACGACATGGGAGAAGGGGTGAACAGTCTGCTGATCAAATTCGCAGATGACACTAAAACTGGAGCGGTGGCCACAACCTAGGAGCAGGTACTCCAGATCCAAAAGGATCTGGACAGACTATGGAAGTGGGCAGGAGACAACAGGATGGCGTTCAGTGTGGATAAGTGCAAGGTCTTGCACTTGGGGCATAGGAATAGCTGTCATAAGTACAGGTTAGGTGATAAGTGGCTGGAGAGCAGCACTTGTGAAAGGGGCCTCAGGGTACTGGTTGACTGCAGGCTAAACATGAGTCAGCAGTGTGATGCTGTGATCAAGAGGGCGAACGCCACCCTTGGTTGCATAGCCAGAAGTGTGGCTTCTAGATCAAGAGAGGTATTACTACCACTCTACACGACTCTGGTGTGCCCGCAACTGGAGTATTGTGTTCAGTTTTGGGCCCCTCATTACAGAAAGGATATAGCCAGGTTGGAGTCAGTGCAGCGTAGAGCCACAAGGTTGGTGGCCGGTTTGCAGGGGATGCCGTATGAGGCGAGACTGAGGGAACTGGGTCTCTTCAGCCTGGAGAAGAGGAGACTCAGAGGGGATATGTTGGCGACATACAGGTATGTGAGGGGATGTCACATGGAGATGGGTAGAGACCTGTTCTCCCCTGCAGAGGAAGGCAGAACGTGCTCCAATTGAGCAAAGCTCAGGGAGCCAAGGTTCCATTTGAATGCCAGGAAGCATTTCCTGACAGTCAGAACCCCGAGGGTGTGGAATGGGCTTCCACGAGAGGTTGTTGAGGCCCCATCGGTGCAGGTGTTCAAGGATAGGCTGGACGTCCACATGGTGAGCATGTCGTGAGCGGAGCCGGCTGGTGCCGGAGGTCAGACTAGATGGCCCAGGAGACCCCTTCTGACTCGCTCTGTTTCTATGTTTCTATGCTTCTAAATATATTAGTTCAATAGGAGAATGTGGATCATGTCTCACAAAAAACAGATTACTGATAAAAATAGACGGATTTTTAGAAATTCATTATCCTCAATTTATAAGTTATCAAAAGCGTGCCAATTAAGATTTTTTTACAATGAGGAAATCTTAAAGTGTATCAGACTGGACCAGTAACCAATAGCTCCATGTGATAGGTTGCAATTGATCAGTTGGGACATACGAGTGATGAGCACAGGCAGAACCTTGTTTAAAATAACACCCAACAGCTTTGGAGAGATATATGCGATTCGGATAATCAAAAGATACTAACCAAAAGTCATACAGCAGGCTGATTTTGTTTTTGAAGTAACAGGACCCCATACCATATCAAACTAATTCTCAAACCACAATCATTTTGGGGAAAAAAATGAACAGCTTGACATATTACATGCGACACTTACACAAGGAATGTAAATCCAAATACTCCTTAGGGACACATAACTAGTTGTCGCCCCTCCTTTTTTGGGATAGAAGGATAATAAATCACTTTGACTTCATTCCTGTGAATAGCTTGGTTGCTTAAATCCCACTGAAATCAGTATAATTTAAGCAGTTTAAATGTGTATAGGACTGAAGCCTTGGAAGTTACACTACTTCTCCATTCTGCGTTGCTTCACAACAAACTTCAGCCTTATATACAATTCAAAATATTATGTCAAATATGTAGGAAGTCATTTCTAGTTAGCCCAGCTCGTTGAGACTTTTGAGCTTATATCAGGCTTACAAACACTGAATGCATGCATGTAATGATTTTGTGATAGTGGCGAGGTTACAATCTATTAAAGCATAATTTTCTTTGTGTTGGCATAACCACTTATCTTAACTGCCCCCAGCAGTCTCTGCTTAATTTTTCACAGGGTCCTCCCCATGCCTCTTCAGTCCCCTACACCACAATCTACCCCATTCAGTAGCACAACTCCACTCACTGTGTAGTATTTCGAGGACGCTAGAGAAGAGGGTGTTCTCTTCCACCATCCCCATTACAAATACCTAAACAAAGGTCAGCCCAATGCAAATTAGGCAGATAAATGTAGGTATTCACTCAAGGAACTATTTAAGCGGGAGTTTTTCCCTAAATCATTTTTCAAGATGTCTGGCTGGTCCACAATAACAACCCAAGGGTTGTTTAAACCATAGGCTGACAGACGTAAGTGGGAGTGCTTGTCCAGTATATACCAACCCGAGTATGTTCATTACTTCTGCTATCAAACAACAACCTATGATTCCCCCCATTTAGATTATATCAGAACCTAGACACTTTGGGTTGCTTAGGGATAAATAACCCAGCTTTAACCCAAGATTTATTGGAAAGTCAACTCTAGATTATTTAACCCCTTAGCAGCCCAGAGTGACCATGTTCGGATGTCATGCTAACAACCCATGAATAAGTTGATGGGAGGTTGTTAATTGAAAACAAAAGTGATGAACATGCCAGAAGCAGTGTGCTCCTGCCTGCTAGAGTTCAACAATTAATGGCCTAAATAATCCATAAATTGCTCTGAACTGCAAATCAGGAGTTCTCAAAACATTTTCATGCGGCTGATCACATTATATAAAATAGATTGCAGTATGGACACCACCCTTTCAGAATGGTACTCATTGCATCTCCAGGTAACATAACCCCTTTTTCATTTTTTCCCTTCTGCTATCATATATTTAAGTGCCATACTGGGAAATTCTAAATATAGTTTGAATACAAATTAATGGGCAGGTTAGCACTGTATAATAAGTAGGTCTGCTAGATGAAAAACAACTGGCCCATAGAGCAACTTAGTCCCTTAGATACGTGTGGTTTAAAGATATTGTTTTTAAGTACTGTGCGTCTTAGAGAATACAATATTTCATAATGAAGGGTAATAACATGTTTAAATGTTGTCTTTTCCAGGCACTAGATAATAAGTAGGCTAAGAACTGGAGTTAGTAGATATGGGAGAGGAGTGGATTTAAAACCTATTTTGGAGTAAGATATTTAATTTGAGAGTAAGGACAATAGTCTGCTCCAACTGTATGTGGGGGGTTTTAAAACATTTTTGCTTATTTACAGCATTTTTATCCTACCCTTCAGCTGAATGGATCCCAGAGCAGGTTACAGATCAGTGAATAACAAGAAAATACCATTCTTGCCTTCATGCTTACAATCCAAAACTACATGATCACAAAAAGAAATAAACAAAATGAACCTTCAGAAGAATTAAAATAGGCTAAAATGTACTTCGGAGTAAGTACTACTGAAGTGAATGGGGCTTACTTCTGAGAATACATATATGGTACTACACACCGAATATAATTAAAACAATATAAATTTTAAAAGCCACCCAATAAAACAACAAAACTAACTTAGTAGAAAAAAGTCCTTCAGCCCACTGAAAAGTCACCTGATTCACATTTCAATTTCTTTTTTTAAAAAAATAGCTTCCCATATCCACTTCCCATTAAGAAGTAAACATTTTTTCAGAAGATGAGGATAAAGCTCACCTGCTAGATTTAACTGGGGTTGAAAATCTAGAGAATGGGAACTACTACACAGAGTATCCTGTATATCTTAATTTGAATTCAGATAAGGCTGGAACTTAGAACAAGACTTCTTAATAAGAACTCAGGATCTGGAAAATAACTTGGGCTTAGTTCATTTTGGGTTTTAGGGGTAAAGTACAGCACTTTAATAAATCTGACAGCCAGTCTCAGCATTAGTGTAATATCTTGCTATTAGTTCTTACCCTTATAGACAGATACATGTGAAGTTTCTGCATAGAAAGAATATTCAAGGATAGTCCTAGACTCAGTGCATTAAGATGCCACAGCTGAAGGTTATTAATGCATGTATACGTAGGCAGATTATGCTTTTCTAGAAATACAGCCATAGCTGCCAATTCTATCTAAAAAGGGATTTTTGGCACTACTACTACATAGGAATTCAGAACCACACTTAGTCTATGGTGTGTGGCCCATCCAGAAATCAAGCAGAAATATTCCATCTTTTCCAGACTGAGTAATTTTATTCATCCTTACTCAGTCCATCACTGTCTCCAGACATCCACTCAGTGCTTCTATCACATTAACCAGAAGATAATTTAAAGTTTAGATTCTGCTACAGTAGTTTCAACTAGATTTTAAAAACTATATAATATAAACCTTGTAGAACCCCACACAAAAGGTGCTACAGGACTAGACTGTGCTTCCTAAAATTAATTTTTTGGATTTTGCTAGATGGAAGTGAAATTTCACAACTCCCAATCCAGGTGAGCAATCCGGAAACATATTAATATCCACTGAGAAGTCAACAGAAACAAAGAGATGCATACTCCCTATGTATGTCTTCCAGCATCAGTAAATAACTAAACCAAATAGTTAAAAAGGCAATTTCATTTACACTACTGGACTTGAAGTCATTGTGATATGGATATAGATAATCAGTTTCATCTAGGAATTTCTGGAATTGTCCAACCACCAACTGCTTGAAGGTGCCTTCCAAAAAGTAGACTGGAAACAGAAATTATCTAATAAATGGATTACTTCAATAAAACTACCTCAATTTCCTTCTTCATAGTGGCAACAATTCTGCTTTACTGAAGGAAGGCACTGATCACAGTCTGGACCAAACTGGCCAAGTTTATCTGGCTAGGTATGGCTATCCAGAAAGCACAAGTGTTAGCAGAATGTATGTGATTGGTCAGATATTTACAAGGACTTTTTCTGGATCCTCAAATGAAATAATATAAAACTTATTCAAACAATGACCCCCTTTGAATGGGATCTACAATGAATGTAGTTCAAGATGGAACAGAGATACTTTATCTGCAAAGATGTCTCCAGGTTCTTTTTGATTGTTTTTACCATCATATTCCATTACTATACAGACTGATACAGCAGAGACAAGACCATGTGGGTGCAACAATAAAATTCACCCAGATATTCAAAACTGATAATGTTTTATCCTCAAAACAACCCTAGAGATAGAGTGAGATAGAGTGACTGACCAAAGGTCAATCAGTTCACTTCATGGCTAGTATTCCAGATCTTAGCCTGACACTCTTAACAATTACACTAAACAGACTGGATTTCTTCCACTACAGTGTGGAAGTAGAGAGAGTGCTTACCAGTGCTTGGTTGGGTTCATGTTGATTTTTTTTTCTGTCACCATTATTTAAGCATTATCTCTCCTGCTTTATATTTTACCACTCCTTGAAATACTAAGATGAGATATGACCTTTATCAGAATAGTCTAGAATTGGTTGGTGATTCTGGGAACTGCTGGATCAATCAGCTACTGGGGACAGGGTATCTGAAATGACCTGTCATCCATGCAGGTGCTAGTTGTCATGGTTTAATGCACACTAAGTTGTAAACTCTGTATGTAATGGTTGTCCCCTATATCAAGTTGTCTTGTCTTAAAATAAATAAAACCAGCCCATGATCTGAAAAATGTTTTGAGTCTGTTGGACACTAAGACAGGAGCAGTACAGCTTTAAGCAACCCCCAGGAAAGAGGCCTCAGTGTGTATGTTGAAGGCCACCAGTCCACACTAAAAGAATTGGGGACCTCAGTACCATTATCAAGACAAGGCAACTGCTAGGCAATTGTTACACAAATAGAAGCCTTGTTCATATCTAGAATCAAGACCTAGATTTTTGCTAAGTTTTCGCACCCTCTCTGAAATGACCTTGACTTACAAAACAGAAGATGAGGGAGTTACTGAGCAGTCAACTTCACTTTCCAAAATTGCCTTAGCTGGAAGGAGGACTGTGTATAGGGATAGCCTTTAATGTTCTAATCAACGCACCTTCCCAGAGTCACTAAAAAGATGCATCCTTACCCCTTAACCACTTCATAATGCATTTTTCCAGACACACAGTACTTGGAAATGTATTCATGTTCTTGCTTAAAAATGAACAATCTTCTTCTGGCCTGAAATAAAAGATAGTCTAAAAGCAGTAATAACCGCTTCCCTTTACCTTTTCCTGACTTTGTCTATCACTCAGAGACCCACCTAACCCCCTGATCTCACCAGGAGAACCAAAAGGAATGATTGCTATACAACCATTCCACTGAAATTCATGTAAGACAAGAAGATACCATACTTGCCTTTTACTGACAGCTGGCATAGACCTGAGCTGAAGTAATAGCTCTAAATAGCTATCCATCCCAAACCAACTGCCTACTGCTTTTACAGGTGTTCAAATTCTTCAGCCAACCACTCTTAAAAAATTAACCTGTACAATGTGATAACATGCCATTCAACTTTCTCTCCCACAAACTTTGCTGCACACCCTATTACAAACAAGAACCTATTGGATGATACTTACTACTTCCCAGGTTTAGTGGAGGGAGGGATCTAGCTGTACTGTGAGTAGGTCAGAACCAGTTCAAGTTCCACCAGTATTTATGAATAAAATAGCACCGGTCATATAGAAATCCAGGGGTGGTTGAGGTGGGAGTTTGCTCATTTTTATCTTTGTGAAAACTCCATTTATTTCTGTGTTACACTTTTTGTTCTTTGATCCAAAAACAGTCTCATAGTTTTGCCTGGCATAATTCTGAGGAGTTTTTGAGAAGGGACTTTTGGACACCCAACCATATGTCTACTAAATTAATCCAAACTTATGTTTGTTAACATTCTTAAAGAATTTTCAAAGATTGCTGAGGAAAGACTTTAGATTCTTCCTCCCAAACCATTTTTTCTCTTCATTTCCTAAGTCTAGCTTTAATCATGCTTTCTACCAATTTACACGGGAAAGGAATTAGGCTGATGGGGCTATAATTACCAGCATCCCTTCTAAATACCTTTTAAAAAACAATATTGCATTGCTTACTTTCCAATCCTTCTGTAAGGAAGATTATTTTAGTGACAATGTTCACATTTTTGTTCAAACGTAAAACAATTACAGATTTGAGTTCTATAGGTATCTTCAGGTATCATTCAGACCTAGTGACTTGTTATCTTGTAATTTGACAGTTAGCCTTAGAGCATTTTCTCCTGCTACCTCTGTTATCTTTGTCTTTGCTCTTCCAATATCATTCCCCACAAAACTGGTACAGGAATGGCTATTTGTCTAACAGTGCCTGCAATGGTGCAAATAATTCAATGGGCTTCTACACTGTGTCCCTATCTTACTTCAATGCTTTTTTCAATTTCTTATCTGATGGCCTTTACTAGTTTGCATTTAAAGATTTTCTGCAATGTGGCCCTTCAATATTTTTAACCAATATTTGCCAGAGTTAGTGTTGCTGTTTATTTTCCTCATTTGTCCTCTACTATTAAGGGAACATTTTTACCATTCACAGCTCATTTAAATCTGCTAACTAACCACACTTATTCTTTTTCTGGGGCATATATTCCAGCTGTGTTTTGATTATAGTATATACTGGTTTTATGTAGTCTCCAGTAGATTTGACATTCTATTCTGATTTTCCATTTAAACTTCTCATTTTTGAGACCTGCTATTTTGAAATTAAACTTAACTACATTGAACTTCCTGGTCATCTTTTCTCTTAAATCTATTTTAACTATATACTGTTCTATTAAGCAGTTTAACAACATACCTGACTTATGTTATATCCTTGGCAAGATTAAAGTCCTGAACTGTCTCCTCTTATGCCTGTTAAAGGTTCAGCTTTACAGCTACTAAGTGGCCATAGGATGTGTCAGAATCCCAGTTCTGACACTGGAAATTTTTTCTGAAGTTGTAGCTGGACCCTAACCATGGAGCACCCTTCCTTGATGCTTCCAGCTGACAGAGTTCATTCCACTCCAGCTGCCGCTTCCACTCCAAAGTTGCAAGTGTAACATAACAAACCAGGAGGGGAAGTGTGAGGCTTTGCCAGGTTTTAAGAAATCCTAGTGGTGCCTCAGTCCCTCCGCCTCACAAGCAAAAGACACAGATGCAGGATTGTTTGCAGGATAGCTGAAACATAAAGGAAATCTTTGCCTTGGCACTTTCCCCATGCTCAGCTGGATACACATGATCATATGGGTTCAGTGTACAGCCACATATGATAATGCCCTAAATGACTTAGCATGAAATCTTATGCATATTCAGAAGCAAGCACCATTGAGTTCAATGGAGCTCAGTCTCAGGTAAGAAGCAGTATGATCTGGCCTAAATGCACAGTAAATGTAAGGGTATGTCATTCACTTTAGAATGTTTTCCTTTTAGGTGCCTCCATGATCTTTTTCTCCATCTCAAATCACCCACTGAGCTTTGGCTGGGAGGATGGTAGCATCCCCTCAGTACTAAATTATTTAGGGGCTTGGATATTCCCACCCATAGTGATTTTATTGGGGAACATATTACAATTTGGATTATTTTTGTTTTTAGTTTGTGTCCTCGAACATGCATCACAATATGATCTCCAATTCAATGTTCATTTTTATAGAAGTTCTACCCCAGAACAGCTGCAACCTACTACCTTACTGCTGAGTTTCTGATATGCCCACTATATCTATATTCTGTTTTAATACCAAGCACTCCAATTCACAATCTCCAATTGAGGGCCTCTCAAATCAGCACATAAAGATCTGTATGTTAAATCTATTTTCAAGTGTTCTTTGTATGTGGAATTTACAAACTGATCTGATGGATCTATCTGTTGCCAGACTTGACTCTTTTCTCACTTGACCTGAAACATTAATATCAGATCTGGTTTGGACAACTTGTGACTTACCATGTTTTGGCCTACAACTCCCATCAACCCAATAGTGAGTTCTTCACCCCTGATTTACATCCCTAAAGTATCTCTGGGCTGGATGTGGGTACTCCCCAGCTGCACCCTGCTCCCTGCTCCCAACTGGGCATAGACAGTAGGTGCCATAGGGTGAAAACAGGGAAGGTTATCAGCATAACATAGCATAACCAAAATCACTGCTGCGCTAGTGTGAAATTGAGGCTTAAGTCCCAAGGCCCACTGTTAAAAACAGTCCCCAAGGTACCATCTACAATAGAATGCCCAATAGCTTGTACTAATACAGGTTGCAACAGATCTCCATGGGTATTCATAGAACACAGCTGAAAAAACAATTGCTCCATATAAACAATATGATTTCAACATCACATTATCAGGAACCCAATACAAAAAGCAGAAAAGCAAGAAGCAATCAGGCTGTAAGAGTATTAAGCAAGTCATCTGAAGTTTCTTCCTTAATTGTATGTAAACTTTAAAAGAGCTCTTGAATATTTGTAATAACCAATTTAAAAAAGCAAATAACAGCAGCATCAGACTATTAGTTCATTAATCAAAGACATGAGAAATTCCACACTTTTAATGTTTTGTTTTTCTCCCAGCAACATACTGCTGCTAACAGTACTGCCTGCTAACAATGATAGGAGACTGTTTCAGGGTGATTAATTCAGATGAAGACTATCTGATTGGAACAGAGATTAACTGAAATGCATAATTGTAGATAGGATCCTACCAAAGGAGCATGGCTTTTCAGATCTTGAAGTTTGAGCAGAACTAACTCTTTCGCACTTGATTCAACAATCCTGTTTGCTGCAAGTATATAAATGTTTGCTGTGATGTATATCCATAAGAAGTCTGAAAAAGATGAACATCATCTAGTACTTTGTGACATATAGTGGATGCATTAGAGTACTATGATTGGTTGCAGTTACTGGTAAATATCCACTGCATGGATACTAATATGCACTGCACCTGCTAACTTTACAGAGTCCATGCAGCAGGCACTTGCAGTATCAAGTGTGAATTCACACACACCACACATGTAGTTGTATACTAAGACTTGAACCTAAGACAGACTGCCCCTTCTGCTTGTTATAAGCTAGTTCCTGTAAAATAAATAGTATGCTTTTGTTGACATTTTGACTTGCTTTGTTATCAAATGAAAAACAAAGCAATATTGAGAAAAGTACTCCAAAGCTGCTATCCTAAGTATACTTGTTGGACAGTAAAATCTGTTGAACTAAATGGAACTTAGTAGACATTTATATGATTGTTCTGTTATTGTACTTCCCTAAAACAGTTTGCATAAAATTTAGAAAGACATACTACTACCCTTACTTTTTCCCAATATTTACCCCTAGAGAAATACTTAAAACTGGTTAGCATTTCCCAAATGCATATTTAAATCTTTTGGTACTATCCATGTTCATGTTGGAGATTTCTCTGCCATTTTCATGGATTGGTTCAAAATACAAGTAATTGAAGGAAATGTGCCTCTTTCCAGTAAATACTTCATACAACAAATGTACATTTCTATTTTAAACAGAGGGAGGCATCCAATATAACTCAATCATATTATCTATTGTAGAGAAAGAGATTGTTTCTGAAATGAAAATATTCCTTAATAGACAATAATACTAATAAAATATTATCTATAAAATTGAATTTATTCATCTCTATTTTCACATTTTCCTAGACAAAAGACTTAACAAGACTACTCAAAATAAGCTGCTGTTGAGAACAGAAAACTAGATTGCCAGTTTCTACTTCCTTGGTCGCTTAAAGTTCAATGGTGGCCTTAATCTAATACAAGAGGTATTTGTTACCCATAACAGGTACATCATAATAATTACTTGGCACAGATGTATGTCCTGTACTGAAATGTACTGAATTTATACTGTAAAAAATGTACTTAATTTTTTTAAAAACATGCAATTATATGGCTAAAATCCTCTGAAATCCTTGAGTGATAAGAATCTAGACATTCCACTACTGCTCCTGTCCAGTGTGGCACTTTGCATTGATAACTAGAGTAATGTGCATGGAGTTTCTATTGCTATTCTGTGCTGGTGCACAGAATATAGACTGAAAAAAATCTGTTAAGTCAGGCGCTTAGATATCAGCCAAGTTAATAATTTAGGTATCTAGTTCTACAGGAATAACTAGCATAGTATTAACTACATATTTGTAGCAAATACACACGCATAGACAGGGCATAAACAAAGCTTATCTGTTGTACTGCCATAGGGATATCTGAAGTAAGTGAACATGGTGACACTCTGAAGTGCCGCATTATATACTAGCTATAAGTTAAACACTATGTTTTCACAAGCTATTATCCCTTAGAACCTGCAGTCATTATTAGTCCCTTAAATATAAAGCAAATGAGTGAGGGACAGGTAGAAATGATTTTTACAAGAAAAAAACTGCATAAAGATGCAAGAAAGCTGCAAACTACGTTAGATGTTTATCTATACACAAGAGACAGGTGTCGCACAAATGGGGGGGGGGGAATCATGAAGCCAAATGAGAAATTTTTAACTCCCAACGTCCATCTGTTAAATTTGAATTCATGCATAATTGATTATCCATGACAGATAAGTTCCTTTCTTTTTCCAGTATCCTAACACAGGTGTTTAAACGTTACAAGTTAAATCACCACTGTAAGGGAAAGGTATCTAAGAAACTATAAGAGAAAGATAAGAATTAACAAACAATAAAATGACATACCATTTAATAGAGGTGACCTAACTTTTTGAAATATCAAAACACATAGATATTAAATATTAATAAGCTATTCTGTTATTGTAATAATAAGGTTAAGTAAGCTTCTCCATACTAAAAAGAAAGGGAAGAAAAAAAGTAGGAATATCTGAAAGAGACACAGAGATGAGAAGCAAAGGCATAGGGAAAATGTGTCAACAATAAACAAGAGGAAATGAGAAAGAAGGAAAAGATGAAGGTGGAAACTAATCTCTGTGTGTCATTATGACTGCCAGAGTACTGGCAAAGAAGCAGCATCCTTTTATTTCAATTTTAATCATTTCTGAATTTTAATACCCTGTTCCTTTTGTAATTCTCCTGGCATTCCCCATATGCATCCACCCCAGCCAAAACACCAGTGTAAATTAAATGGCACACAAACCACACCACTGATGTAGTTCGCCCAATCAGGTGACCAAAAGCAGAAAAGGTAAGTCAGTTTAAAGTCCCTCTGGGCCACTAGCCAATTAACTGACTTAGTGTTTCTCACTTTCTTTAATTTTAAAAGAAGGCCACTGGTTAACATACATAGCTATTCAGAAAAATAAATAGATAAAGCAAGGCAGTAGTAATATAATAATCAGTGACCATCAGGGCCTGGAAAAATGAGTTTGCTCTCACTGGCACTAAGGCGCATCACATGATTATTTAATTACAGCTCTAATTTTTGTCTCATGGATGGCAACATATCAACAATTAATAGGGCAAATAGAGGAGACTGCAATTTTAAAGAGACAGGACCCATAAGTAAAACATTGACTGAAAATACAGTATAATAATTTGGGGGAAATTCTTTTCTCCATGCTATAGATAGTTTAAATTGTTATGCAACAATTATATACATGGGCTAATTATATCTTTTGTTATTAAAAGATTTTTAGCAAGTCTGTTTTGACAGAGAAATAACATTTTAAAACTATATTTTAAAGTGATTATATTGAAATAAAGTGGTCGGATTAAACATCATGCACCATTTCCTTTTCCTGAATGAATAGCTCTAATACAGCAGGTAATGAGATTACTACAAGTTCAATAGAAATTAAACTATATGGTTATTAAATGATCACACTTCAAATTGTGCCAAGGAAAGCATTACAACCTTTAGAGTACAAGTTCATGCCTTACACTGTCAGCCGCTAAACCAAGCCTCAGCCACAAAAAGAGCCAAAGACAGTCACACCTAAAACGCACTACACAATAGTCATGCAATAAGGTATTGAAGGTATGTATGAAAGTAACTTGGTCTCCACTCACAAAGGATGCAATCTTCTCACAATGTTGAAGTAGAAAATAAAATAAAATAAAATGCCCCAATGACTGTCATGCAGGATCAAGGAACAGGGCAAGCGTACAGATCTGAAGCAAACTAGGTCCCATCCGCCACTGTTCACCCACCTTCTGTAGGTGTGGTCAGGAGCCACCATAGTTTCTGTCTTTCTCTCATGAGTTAAACTCATGAGCCTGTGGCTGATGAAAACACATCTCAATGTGAATAATGTGCATATGAACGGTCAGCCTAAACTAATGAGTTTTAAGAGATTGGTGTATCTACTGTGATATACCATTATTTACAGCAGATTAGTTTGCCAGACAAGCTGTGCTTGTTCTTTATATCAAGTCCAGTAACTATTTTTCAATAGCAGTAGCTGGTCCAAAATGCTTTTCCCTTCAAAGAATCAAATTATGATTGCCTTGTTCAATTATACATATAGAAATTTCTAACTCACTTTTCAGTTTTGAAGCAGCTACCTGGAGGAGATTTGAGAACTACAGTGTTCAGCTTTTTTCGTAGTGATATAAGTAACAAAGTCCCAAATATATTTGTTGGGGAATTACTACAACTCTACAATGATTTATCCTCCTAAAGATGAAAAAACTACACAGTTGAGATTTTAGATCTAGGAATTCATTTACAAGGCATCCAGCAAATAAAATTTATAGATTTTGATGAGAGGACTCAGCTACTTACAAGTATGTTGTATGGACTCCTGTATTAATCAGCACACAAATATTAAAACTATTTAAACAACATACAAATTACAAACTATCAAAACAATCTTCCTGAAAATGATACATTCCTGCATTTATCTGATTTTTTACAACTAAAGACAAGCATTTCTGAGTTGCAAATGCTTGTTTATAATCTCAATAACAAAAAGGTCAAAAAGTAAAGAGGGTAAATTAATGGTGCAATTCTGTTGAATCTATCTAGAATAAGCCCCATGAAACTTACTTTAGGCATTAACTGAAGGCTTGTAATGCAAGCTTATGCATGTCTCTTCAAAAGTAAATTCAATTGCATTCAGTGAGATTATGCCTAGGGAAGTGCGCAGAACAGGAATGGAAGTAAGGATCTTTCCTTTCCCAGAAGTTGCAGGACTTCAGTTCTGATCAGCCTCAGTCAGCATGACCAAAGGCCAGGGATGAGATGAGTTGTAGTAGAGCATCATTTGGAGGGCCACAGATTCCCCAGCCTGATGTATATGATTGTAGCCGAAGCATCTACCTATATGCTTGTAGGAACTGAAGTAGTTCTAGGTTTTAATGGTACAAGGACAGTTAAAAATGTATATGTATAGGTGAGCTAATTAGAAACAGGGTAGTGGTAGGGAGAGGATGTGACAACGATAGCCAATAAAAGAAACAGAGGTCAATAGTCAATAGAGAAATAAAATAGAAACATTTATTTTTTTAATCATATGTATAAATGTTAAAACAATATGCTGCTCCAACAGCTTATTGAGCCACTTTCACTGACAGAGCCACAGATGCTAGTTAAGGTTAACATATTTATTTTATTTTGCTTCTTATCAGCAGCAATCCCATTTAAAAAGGTGATGACCCTGTATTAGATACACAGGATCATACAGATCTTATTGACTTGTGCTCATGTAAATGCTTTCAGAATAGTCATCATATATAAGTTATCTATCACTTTAACATAGCAATGTTGCTATGCTGCTTCATTTTCTGGGTAGGTTTACAGTACTTGAGTGATGCCACAAGTTACAGAATATCACATTCAAAAGAGCATTCTAAATTCTTCAGTGATAGAATGGAAACCACAGGAACAGGATTCTAAAGCTGGTGACAGTGAATTTTCAGAAATTAAACCAAAATTTTTAAACATAAAAGTTGGATGTCTGATTATTATGGAAAAGTTTTGCACATTTTAAAGCACAAAAACCTTCCACTATCATACATCATAGGCAGATTTTAAAAAATATATTTTGCTATTTGAAACACAAAAACTTCTTATAATAAGGTAAGATTTGTTTGTAGCAACTAAAGTTCTTCAATCCTAGCTATACTAACAACACAGATTTTCTAACCATTGAGAAATTTCTCAGCTCCAAGGAAAATCTTTTCACCTTCGTTTCTATTTCCATAATTATATCAACAATATTTTTGCAGTTATACAGCAGTGTTCTTTTCAACCCAGAGAACATTTCTTCAAATAAACTTGAGTTATGCCTCAAACCCCCCCTTGTGAAACCAACTTAGCAATAAACATTATCCCCAGTGGTATCCTGGCTCCCTTGGGAAGAAAGAGGAAAAGCAATCAAGGGATGTGCGTAACCTGTTTTAGGTGTTGTATTTAACCTGCCTGAAAATAAATTGCTTATATGAGCATCCGATATCACTAGGCACAGTATAGTATGCTATACTCCTTTCAAAGAACCCTAATAAATCCATAAAGATGTAAAATATAGCACCTGTTGATGGCAATGTTAAAAGTTGTTGCACACTCATAAAGAAAATCAGAGATCTCCACAGCAACCACCAGAATGATATGGGCCAAACCTTGGTATGTCAGGAAAAGAAATGTGCTCTGGATTAAAAACCATCAAGGGCATGCTATGGCATACATCAATTATAAACAGCACATTGAAAATTTGCAAGCCTGGAGCAATATTTTTCCATCTTATTGGTTATACACTGCCTTTCATTGGGAAATAATACTTTTGGAGAAAACTCTACATATGCTAGTTAGTCCTTCCCATTCTATAATGAATTATTGGAGGAGGTGGAGTGGGCTTTATACTAGGCACTGATAACTTAAAGTGATAAATATGCACCCATGGTGTATATGTAACAGATCTTACCATGTTTATATATAGATTCAGCTCAATAGCTGAATAGCTAGAATAATAGTCCCAACAATATTGAAAATGTAGATGACTATAAGACAGTCGCACAAGTTAGTCAAAAGATCTATCAATGTGTATTAATGCCTAACGACTTCAAGTCTCAAGAATGCAACATGACTTTGCCAGTAAAATTATGCTACAAGTCTAAAAAAATACTTTGGCATAACTTAATGTTGAGTCAGCCGAATGCAGTTGATCAATCAAGCATTGCCTCAATTGTCACAAATCAGATACCACTGAGAAGTATAGCCTACTATTAATATTTGTGAATAACTTTTTAAAAAGCAAACATGTTGCACAGACTGATGTGGTTCAGATAACATCAGGCATCCACCATGCAGAATTTTGCTATGTAGTCTAATTAGTGGGGCAGACTGTACTAATCTTTTTTGTGTATTCTCAAGGTTAGAATGCCAGTTAAATCAGTGCTAAAAGGTATTTACAATTCTAAAAAACAAACAAACGAAGTTGGTTTTACAACTTTTAAACACAGGACTTTCTTCAATAGACCTTTCAAACACTGATTTACTTTTACACTGCATGCTGCTACTTCTTTATTATTTTTGGATTTACTGGAAATAATGAGATTGGGATTGATAATACGCAAGATGAAAAGCAGACTTTACACATTCCAAAATTAAATTTAACTTATGCCGAAACATTTAATTTCTTTAACAATCAAATTTTGTAAGCTATAGAAACTTTGTCAGGAGTGAAGCTGTTGAAAATACACTAGACTTCATAGCGACAGATTTGCTGAACATTTTTTCCTTGCATACACATATGTGCTTTCAGTTATTAATAATATGCTTCTGCCCTTATCTTCAACAGCTCAAATAGACATTATGTGCAACTTGTTAGGCATATTACTCTTCAGAAACTGCATGTGAAGTTCACTGCATAAAATTATATACTGGATCTTTAAAACTGACTTAGTGCGCCACTGAAAACAACATGGAATCTTTCTTTAAGTTGTTCCTGGTCCAAATGATAAAACTTTTTTTTCATATGCTAACAAGGAAGACTCAGTTGCCATGGTTAATACTGCCAGGTAGATATTAAAATGGAGACAGAGCCATTATTTAGTAGAGACAGGGATATAAATATATGCACTCACTCACTTATAAACTGGTATTTACTTGAGGAAAGTAAGTAATATTTTTCCTTCGATTGCTGTTCTGTCAGCTTAATGCAATGTAAATAAAGAGTAGGTGCATGATGACTTTAAGTCAAAAGTGTTGATTCCAGAAAGAGAACAGATTATTGAAGTCCGTGCCCATTATGGCAAATGCAAATTTATACTTGGTAGAAAATACACCAGTGTTCTAGGTATAACATTTGTATTAATGAGCTTGACATCAGAAACAGCAACAAAAATAATACAACTTATATCAAAAGGATTCATTTTAGCAACCTCTCATAATTTAACAAAGTAAAGTGTTGCTGATGGTCTTCAACCATTGCCTACTTTTTTATGTATAATACCATAAAGCTTGCACAGTAAGATTTTTCTTCTAGAAGCTTCCATATTATTAATTATTGCACTAATATAAAATATATTCTGGCATATTACTGAGGTTAGAAAGTGAAAGGAGGAGGCCCAGATGCCTTGTTGTCCAGGTGGCCAATTGTGTCTTAAAAACAAGCAATTTTTGAACCCTATGCAGGGTTAGTGCCTAAATTAGTTGGCGCTAGCAGTTAGAAACTTGAAACATTTTGCAAGACCTGAATGTAATCTCCATCAGGCATCTTTAATGAAGTTTTCAAGTCATGCACTGTATCTATTAGCATAAAGTACAATTGCTTTTCAAAGACATATTTTTAACATTAAGAGTATTAAATAAACTTGAACACGGTAGACCCTAAAAGCATGTGTTTTACAAATCACCTAGTTATTCGAGGAATACTATCTTTGTTAACAGTTTCTAATATGGGTGCGTGAAAATACTTTTATTATAATATATATTAATCACATTAAGACCCTGCCCAAGTTTACCCACAAGCTGAACGTTACATAAAAGAACAAACTCATACTTTTGTGGCCTTGTGTTTTATTTTTTACAAAGTCTGCCAAAATTGTTCTTTTAAGAAATTAGAACAAGTTAATATAGTTAGCAACTCTTTTTAAAAAAAAAGCACTTTGAAGCATTTAGAAACTGAAACTGTACATATTTAATGACCTCCCAAGTTATATAAATGCAGCAATTTTATATGTTAAATACAAGGACTTCTTTGGTTTACAGGTGAACACCTGTCATTAGGAACTTTACATTGCAAAATCACAGTAACATTTTGCATCATATTTTCCTTAATAGCATCAATAATTATAAGATATCCTCTAATAATATGGAACAGGTGGGTGTCAGCTGATCTGTACAGGCCTATAACACAGACCATAACCTGGAATGCCAAAATAATATTCCTGTTTATTCCTGTTTAGAATCTGAATATGGTGGTATATTTTCTTCATCAATGTACTCTTACTGAATGTAGGGTGATTTTACTCACATGGTATAATCCTGAACTTATTCTTCTAGTTAAACTGGGTAAACTTAGGAAGTGCCCTCTAAATAGTTACTAAGCAGTTTAAAAGATAAATGGTAAAGCATATGAGACTGGAAGTTCCCTTTTGGCCCTAGGAACTAAATTCATTCCATTTACATGCTTTAGCTCTTATAAATTCATTTTAATACAAAGAACTATTATTTAGTGCAAATTTTAATTTCTGAGAAAAAGAGAAGGAATGAAGTTAATGCAAAAATAACCATAGTAGTGTTCAATGTGTGTGTTTTTTTACTTCTTTATTAGGCCATGTGCTTCGGAATCTTTTTTACTTATTAGCTATGTGGTTGCAGTAGATCACACAATGATTTTATTTGGATATGTGAAAACACAGTTCATATAGCTATATATGTGAATACAGATTTAAGCTTTCTTATATCTCTTACGTTTTCTATTTTGTGTATGTATTATTGCTCCTAATTGATAAGTGGTGTATCCAAAACACAAAGGAATGCTGGAATAGATTTGAAAAGCAAGGTTTGTAATATGCCTGTGCTTATTAAGCTATATTCATGCATCTGTGCAATATGTATATGGTTTCCTATTTAAAACAATGGCACAAATTAAGATTCCTCTAAACTGGTGATTGTTGTAAACACTCTTAAAAAGACAGCGAAATATCCCATCAATTCCTTTTGCCAACTAAACTTGGAATTTTACACCTACTCTAACCTTTCTTAACAATGTGAGAAAAACAGAGTAAATATATTAAATTTGTTTCACAACAGATGCTTAGGTTGTTAATATTTAAGATGTCTATTCATGCTATTCCTGTCTGCACATTTGTCAAAATGTAAGCTTGAATGCTAATGTTTGCCAGCAAACTGAAGCAGACAAGTATATGAATATAATAGACCAAAATACCACTCAGGAGAAATGAAGGGTGCCTTCTAAATCGTATCCTTTAGTCACACAAAGAGTAGAATAAAAAGATCTATTACTACATCATAACCTTTAAACTTAGAATTTATTTACTCTGAAATTGTGGATACTTTAAGATCAACAAATTCATTATTTAAGCTGCCCAGAACTGTTATGTTTAACCTGATCTGTCAAATGAAATGAGGATAAACATTCATAATCATAGCCTTGACCAAGGCAAAGGACTTCTGTCACTGAAGCTGAAACTTTTAGCTCACCACAAGCTAGTTGCCTAAAAAGTAAGCTTTATGAGCAAGCACACTGAATTACAGCTCGGATTCTAAAATATCCCTTTCCTAACGTATCACAATTTAAGAATATATGCCTGAACGGGCTTTGGTTCCGTGTCGCCGGATTCCTCCTGAAAGAAGGACCCCCCCCCCAAGGGCGGGACTTCGGTGTGACACTTGCACGAAGGTGTAGGCGATGCAGCCGGCCCTGCAGAGGAGCCCTCCCAGCGCAAGCTTCGCCACAGGTTAATATTCCAAAGGAAACGGCATTTCCTCTTTAGCTCCTTTGATGCCGTTGCAGGGACCACCCAGTTCTCAAAAAACAACAGGATTCCGCCAGGGAAAGGCGAAAGGAGGACCTCACGCGGAGGCAGCGTGCTACACCTGTGTGGGGAGCCGCCTCTTTAGGGTCACCCGCAGGCCAACTGACCCCCCCACAAAGACACCCCTCCCCAGGTGCGAAGAAGTCTGCCCTTCCCGCCCAGAAGCGCCCCGAGTTGACCTCTTCCCGCTCCTGCATTTGCCACCCTCTCCCTCCACCCCATAGCAACGCGCAAGACGAAGCCTTTTAAAATTCCCTCACTTTCTTCACGCCGCGGCTGAAGAGCGAAGCGTGTCGTCGCCTTGCCCCCCCCCCCCCCCCCGGCCCGTGCAAAGCCGCCTTCCTCCTCCATCTCCCGCAAGCATCCCACAGGCGACAGGGCAACCTCGCCGTTTCTTCTCTCTGTCCCTCGCCCCCCCACCCACCCCCCTGCCCCAGCCACGGAACTTGAAACTTTCTGCAGCACTCAGCCAGTCTGGGGTTGAAGTTGAGCCAAACTTTCCAGGTACCTCGTCCGCAACTTTCTGTTGCATGTGGTGCAAGCCGGGGGCAGCTCAGGGGAGCAGGTGCCTGCCTCTGCCGCCGCGCTCGTGGAACTTCACGGTTGCCACCAAAAAGGAAAAGGGCCAGCCTGGTTTCCTATTCAATACAGAAATAAATGCCTACCCAAACCTAGCTCCTTTTGAATCAATAGCAACGCCTGCTTTCCTCACCATTTCCCAGCCAGCCGCTCGCCAAGGCGGACAATTCACCCTTAGTTAGCAAGGTACAAAAGATACACTCAGGAGGATGCGGAAATAAATAAACAAACAAATAAGAGGAAAATGAGATGTTCGGGTGTGGGGCTGAGGGAAAGGAAAGTGGGCTTGGGGTGCGGGGATGGGGAAAAAAATAGAAGAAGACCGACTCACTCATGAGAGCGCAGCGAGAGGGCGGGCGAGGCTGGGCGACACCTTCAGCTTCCCAGGCGCCGGCGAAGTTAATTGCACTGAACTTCAAGTTGTCTTTTCACCCATCAGGAGTGGGCGTTTAAAGGAAGGAGCGCGAGGGAAGAGGAGGAGGACGAGGAGGAGGAGGAGGAGAAGGAGGGGAGCCCCCACGCAGCCAAGCAGGCAGCCTCCTCTCCTCCCTCCCCCACTCTGAACTGCCTAGCAGGCGGCGACCGAGGAGAGAGGAGAGGAGGAAGACAACGCCGACGCGAAGGCGGCGCCCGCTTGCCTTTTCCACCCTCGCGCCAACCACCAGGGCAAGCGAAGTGCCCAAAGCCGGGCTGCCGCCGCCGCCGCCGCCTTTCTCGGCAGTTCTCAGCCACCGCAGCTCACAGGAAACTCTCGCTCTTGCCCTCTCTCTTTCCTTCTCTCTCTCTCTCTTTCCTCCCCTCCTGCCGGGCGAAGCTTCGGAGCTGGAGCGAGCCGGAGAGGCTCGGCGGGGGCCGTCCGGGCTCGCTGGCTCTCCCCCTTGCGGAGGCTGGCCCACGTCGGTGCAGAAGCCGAGAAGAAGCCGCCGCCGCCGCCGCCACTCTCCGAGCTGGCGAGAGGGGAAAGGCTGCGTGCGGGTTGCAAGGAGGAAGAGGCGAAGACGGGTGGAAGCTTGCCTGGAGGGCGGCGGGCTCGCGTCTGTCTCTCTGCCTGTTGTTGTTGTTGTTGTTATTATTATTAATTATTACTATTGTTTTTCGTTCTCCTCTCTTCGCCTTCTCCTCTCGCGGCTCCCGTTTCTGCTCCCCTCTCGCCTTTCCTCGGTTTTTTTTTTTTTCCTTGTTTGGGTGGGGGGACCTGGCTTTGGTTGGAAGAGTGGCTGATGTGTGCGCGCCTCTCTCTGCCTCCCTCGCCGCCCCGGGGAAGGAGGAAGTCAGGTGAGACACACACAATTCCCTCCCAGTCCCCGTGCGACGGGTAGGAGCTAATCACTGTTGTTGGGCTTGTGTTGTTGTTGTTGTTGTTGTTGTTGTTTTAAATGCTATTATCTTTCCCTTCCCCCCTTCGATTTCTTTCCTTCCCACCCCCCTTTCTAAATGCTGCTCCCCTCTTCGCTCCCGGAGAGCAGCGCCCCGCACAGGAGCACCAGATATACTAGGGTCGCTCTACACCCCCCTTATCTCCTCATTTCTCTCTGCCCCCCACTTTTCACAGATCTCCCCCTTCATCCCCCCCCCGTTCGTTTATTCTAATATTTATACAGCACATGCTTAGCTGTCAGCTGCTGCTCACTTCAAACCCGAGAAAAAGCGGGGTGGAAGTCGCGGGGAAGACGATGAGCGAGCAGGGCAGTTTCCGAAAAGGGATCTAACAAAGGTGATCAATATTTTAAGGCTCAGCGCTGATCGGAGGGAAAGAAGCGGCGGGTGACCGTTCCCCGCTCTCGAGCAAATCTAAAAACGCGCCTCTCCTCCAGGCTGGCAGGGTAGAGAAACGCTGAGGTTTGGGTTCGGACGGACGGACAGACGGACAGAGAAAGCTGGGGAAGTGAGAGGGAAACTTGAGCACACATCAGTGGAAGGTGTGTCTTGCTGTGCGGACCAGGAACAAAAGTACTGACGTATCTTTGAAATCTAGGCAGACTACGCAGAAGCCAACTAATATTTTATATTAAAATGGAAAAGTAAAGAGTTTTAAAACTGAATACCTCTCTAGCGTGCTTTGCATAGAGCACGACTTCGGCTAGACGACATTCTACTCTTTTTTAAGCAGCAGCTATTGGGTTTAATTTTGTAGGGTCAGAGTGCATTCTTTCCCATTTGCATCGTTTTGAATATCTTGGTGTACCCTGGAGACAGATTTCCTTAGCTGGGGCACTGTAGTAACTGGTGTGTAAGCAAAGTTCCTGTAAAGTAAACCTGGGAATACAAAGTCAGCCACCCACAAAAACCCTCTAGATAGTTTTGCAGAAATTCAGTATAAATCTACGCTGTTTCTTCTTCTCTTAATTTGTTGTGAATGTATGATTCTTTTTATCAGCAAATACATCTCTAGACATAGTTTGACATGCAATGGATGTCTGGGCAATGACTATGAAGCACACTTTTCCTTAGCAGCTTGATGTAATTATTTTCCATTTTTGAAATTATTATTAAGTATTCTAATAATTAACTCACAAAAGGAGAACTAAGCCTAAAGGTTTCACAATATTCTTGTCTGCCTAGCCCAAAAGATGTCAGGTGGGCACTAGCACATTAAGAATATCAAACATCCAGCTACATTTTAGTTATTCAGTTCAAATTTTGACAAATGCTATGACCTCGGCCCTCTACTGGCTCAGTCCAAGTCCCAATTAAAAACGGCTTTCAGTACTTTCAGAGGATAGTTAGGCTTTTGCAAGCCTTTAAAAACTAGTAGCTTGACAGTTATCACCGAAACGCTTTTCTATTTCTACTGATGTTCCTGATCAAATAAATGTTTGGCACCTCAAGAAAGCATAAAGAATTGATTTGGGATAGCGTAAGAGAGAAGCTACATTGGTGCGGCCCAAGGCGTCCAATAAAAACGGCAAATTGAATCGCATCTAGAAATTAGTAAAAGAAGTCAATGCTTACAAAGCCAGTGTTAAAGCATTGGTGTTTTGTAGCCCATTCCCACCAAAAAATAGATTATTGGGTTTTGAACCTGTTCAAGCTTTCAGAAATAATTGTTTAGTCTTGAGTCTAATGAAAGGTTGCCAAGTCTGTGTTAGATGTTGAGGACCCTGGTCTTCTTACCAGTTTGCACTGGTGAAGTGTCCTATCAGAAACTGCTGCCATTTGTCAAGTTCAAGTTGCTCCTGAAGGCCATGCGTATGAGTGATCAGAGAACAGCATCCTGTACTACAACAAATACTACATATATAATTCTAAAATAATAGAAGTCACTTGTGGGTTGCCATTATTTCACCATGCTGCCCTTTGCATAAATTAGTTCCCCCCTTGTACCCACAGGTGGTGTTAACACATTTAAAGCTGTAAAGTGTTCACATAACGATGGCATGGAGACCATGCCTGTTTATGGACATCAAGAAAAATTCCATGGCGATTGCCCCTGCCTCCTGCAGATTCTGTATCAACTGTGTCATTTCTCTTGGTTTAATAATCACCCCTGCATCATGAGGGATCAGCTGTTCAGCAGTGAAGCCCAACATGGTGACAGAAGTGCTTGAGGTGATATCCATTAGAAGCTGCCTTTGCTGTCAGTGGACAAACAGCCACACTCTAAAAAACAACCAGCTGTTTCTCACAGCACAGCTCAGCTATAGTCCCCTACTTCAAAGTATTCCATTAATGGAGTAGCCCATCTCTAGTTGCTATATACTGCCAAACATACAAGAAGATATTTGAATCTTGTTTCCTGCAGAGGAATTTGGCCTATTTCATAGAACCTCTATGATAGTCCTCAAACTACTTAAAGGGCAAGCAAGTGTATAAAGCATCTTGAGAACTGTAACCATGAAACCAGTATAATTATTTTAAGATACTCTTATTTCTTCAAAACAACCTGTAGACTTTAAGGTATATTTGTTTCATTCATCAATGGTGCATAGCTTGAGATAATGAATAGAAATGACCATATCTGTGACTCCAGATCAACTTTAAGAAACCCTTTGTTCATAACATTTCAAAGAAGTTGAACCTCCCTTCCCTCATTTTGACTAGTTTCAACACCTGCACTTAGCAGATATGGTTCCAAATGCAGATTTAAAGCCTGTTAGCAAGTTAGTAGAAAAGCAATTGAATTGATTGTTCATCTTTCGACATGGAGAGACAATATAAAAGGGTCAGTGCAAAAAGCTTTTTCACACTTCTGCATGAACATTCACATATATACATCTTAAAGTGCTTAGCAAGGTGGATTTCTAGCACTCATTTGAGTGACATTGTTGGTCGATAAATGTTGCTTGTCTGGGCATTCTTGTCAACATCTGTAGACTGAGTGGCCATTGGATATTAACAACTTTTTTATGGCCACTTGCAAAGTATAAACTAACTTTCATACATACCAGTGAACTGTACCTGTAAATATATCTCATAGGAAATCTAAATGGGAAAACTACCAAAATTGGCCTGGGGGAATATGCTTTATCAGAATGAAGCCTTTTAGAATTGATAGTTATACTAATCATTTATTTAGGCTTTGATGATTATAGTCCAGTACTATGGAGTATTCGTGAGTCTGTCTCATGGATCTCAGTGGGATGGACTGCAAAAAGAGTTTTCTAAAAGCTAAGCAATAAACAAACCAATGTGTATGCATAATTCTATATGAGATAAAATTAGTTTGCTCATTTAACACTTTCTAGAAAAAAATACAGATAAGTATAAATTATACTTGGATGTATTTTCTTTCTGATTTTTCAGTTTATTGATTTTAGAGGGATTGCTCTTCTTAATATAACATAGCTGATGAGTTTATGGGTCCAAAACCCTCTGGCATACAAATCCATGTGATACCTATATGTGATAGATATATAGCTTAACAATATGGCAAATACAGATAGTATGTATATTTTATTATCGACCACCATTAGATGGGGAATATATAATATACATTATTTAATCAAGGTCAGCATTAGTCATAGATCAAATATGTTTCAGATGGCTTTGCTTTCATATATAGCCAGATAATGTGATGTTGTTTTGTTAACTCTGTCTGGCTTAACCACATCCTTTGTTGGGCAGTGTTACCACAAACATGAAAGGTGAAAAATATTATTCTCTCGAATGTCAACTTCTCATCCTCTATAAAGACTGGAGATTTTCTGCACATATTTATATTTATTTATTTTATTATTTGTAGCCCTCTCTCTTTTCCTTTTTCAAGGAACCAAAGGTAGCTTACATAGTCTTTTGCATTTTATTCTCATAACAATCCTATGACAGAGAGTAAATTGAGAATCAGTGACTGGCCTAAAGTCACACAGTTACATAGAGAATTGGAGAACAGAATATAGATTTCCACTCTAACACTTACCACTCAGTCACATTAGTTCTCTGGTAGATTTTGATTATCTTCTGTTTAACCTTGCACCTCTTTCAGTCCAATCCTAACTTTCTTCACTTAAAGGTGCTATTGTTCCAAGGAGTATATGGCATTTATTTTAATGATTATTACATTTATATCCTGCATTTTATTCCTCTTGCAAGGAAGACAGTGTGATTTGTATGTGTATCTTGTTTTCCATGAAATCCTCACAACACTGTGAGGTAGGTTAAGGTGAGAGTTAATCACTGGCCCATAGTCAGTAAGCTTCATGACTAAGTGGGAACTAGAACTGGATCTCCTGAGTCCCAGTCCAGCACCCTAACCACTACACAACATTGACACATAATTACATGTATGCATCTGATTTGGGTTGGTACATACACAGTGCTCCAATTTCTTAGCCAAGCTCTAAGGCTAGGAACAGACTCTAGGTTTGTGCTGCCTCTTTCTTCTCGGGTGAATTCTACTGCCTGCCTTTCTTTAGTTGTTTTCATTATTAAGGGTTAGCAACAAGCTTAACCATAGTTAATGCTAATCAGGGCTCCCTATTGAATTTAACTAGAGTTTTGTATTAACAGATTTCAAACCTTGCCTTCAGAATCCTGGTTAATATTTATGGTTAAGGGTGCTGCTGACACAAGCTTTAATCACAGTTAAGGCAGACAACAGGAATTTGTACAAATCTGGATGCAGGAGTCCATATGCAATCCCTTAAAAATAGGTAAGAGATCAAGAGTGTTAGAAGTGCACCAGCCCTTGTAGACTAGATGAAAATAGTGTTATGTGAGACATGGGATAGGTAATGATTATGGGTACTGACTGACATAAATACAGGCTGTGCAGATGGATGTTAGGAGAAAGAGCTCTGTGTCTTTCTTATATAAGCATCAGACCTCCCTGTAACCTCAGTATAAATAGTAGGTATTGGCGAAAAGAGACGACTGGATGGCTATATGGGAGATAAATGCTCCTAACAGCATATTGCACCTCCTTGAATATATTTCTATACTGCATGTTGGGATAGGAGGAAAATTGAATGCTACTGAATCCTACAGGATTCCTCTGGCTGTTGAACTTGCACATTACATGGGTCCCCCCCCCCCCACACACAGTCTTGTAGTTTTAAATTTAAAGACATTTGTGTCTCATGCCTAGAGTCTAGTGTGGATCATGAGTCTCCACATGCAGAAAAGCTGCAGAATTTTTGGAGTGAAAATCTCACACTCCTGAAAATCTCACTCATTTTCAGTAAAGCAACTTTCTAGCCCTTATGGGTATAGATTTGAAAGTATGTGAGCAGCATCTGATCTGAGCCAAAATGTACCAAAATAAGGGGAGGGTCTAATTTTCCTTATATAAGTTTTCAATATACTTTCCCTTCTTGTCACCTGGTATTTTGAAACTGATGTGTTACGCATTTCTATCCCTGCCAGCTACGGACACTGATCAGATTAAAGTAACAGAGTAAAGCAAGAAACAAATGACTGAATAGTTTTCATTTACTATGGAAACATGCAAAAAGCATAGTGTTATGTAAATGCAAAAAGGAGTAACACATTTGTGTTTGTGTGCATGTGACAAATTAGTACCAGTATGCATTTACCAATTGAGACATACATGTAATGTCTATGTGTGTGCCTACACAACTAGAAGGTACAAGGTATGTCACCAGAATTTTGTAATAAGATTTTGAGAATGGAGCGGAAAGAAATACTGGAAAATCAACTTCTTTTGCGCTCATCTGCCAGATGCTGAGTTCATGAATCTGTGCTTTCTGTGCTCTAGCTGATGACATCATAAATGCTTAGAGCTGTGCTGGAAGCAATGTTGAGAAACTGCAGTTCACCTTCATTAGCCCACCAGGAATCCAGGAAGCAGAGGAGATAGGGTACAGTATTGTCAACCCATAACATTCAAAAATGATCGGTTAGGCTCCAGTAAGTCCTTTGGCTCAGAAAAGTGCTTCTGTTTAAGCAATTAAGGTGTTTTCTTGGGCTCATTTTGGAGGAATCATGCCTTCTGTTAAATTGCTATAATTATGAGGTGCTAAAAGAAAATGTTTGTAAATGATCCCTGTGTTCAATAACTGTCTTCTCTAACCTTGTTCAAATTTTTGTATATGAGCTCTGGAATTTCTTTTGGGGGGTCATAGGAAGTTCACCCAAGACTGTATTATTGGATATTAACTTCTTTGGATACAATGCAATTTAAACTGATAAAGCAAAAGCCTGTCTGACTGGTTTTGCATGCGGTAGGTTCTTGCTCAATTTTTTTTATAAAGGCATAAGAGTCTTTAAAGGGTGTAGGAGCTGAAAATTGAATGCATTCACAGGAACATTTCTCATATCATAGTGCCAGTCTTTGCAGTATTACCTATGTTAAGCTGCTATGCCATAGAGATGGGGTGACCATGTCAGTCAAATGTTTGTGTTCAACTTCAATATGGGTTTCACAACTGTGGAAAACTCACTGGTGTGAATTTGTTGACATTTGTTAAGGAGAGAGACTTCATGGAGCTATGCAGTAACTGAAACAGGATATAGAAAAACTAGCTCTAGTCATCTGTGCTGCAAACTTCAACCGGCACGACTTTTCACTAGGATCCATGAGAACTGGAGTTTGGATGCTGAAAACGACCTGTTAGATATTCTTTTCTGCTCTATATTACAAGTCTAAAGGTTGGAGGGTAGAGAAGAGAAAATGGCACAATTAAGTTGGTTTGTGGGACAGACATTACCCCAGATAATTTGAAACAAGCCCATGGCTTTTCAGTAGTAACAAAAAAATCCTTCCGTTCTTACTGAACAGTGATCATCAGCTAATTTGTCACATTCATTAAGAAGCAATAACTGCCAGTTATTCCTGATTGGTCCTTTTATTTGATCTGGTAGTAACTGAAGTGTGAAAGAGCCTGTGCCCACTTACTAATCTTCTCAGCCATTCAGTTGCAAAACAGGGTCTGTACTATCAACTATATGTTCAAAAAGCCAATGGCATTTTAGAATTCACACAGTTGCTTTCTGTAGGCCTGGATTACATTATATCCATACATGTTGATCAAAAGAAGTTGTGCTGCTATTGAGTAGGCTTACCAGCTGCTATCAGAAACAAGTATTTAGTGGCAAATGTGAATGGAACATTGAAGAAAGAAGCAACATGCAAAAGTAAAACTTGATTTAATGTATCTTCAGTGTTTATTTCTCAAAAGTATAATTAGCTAGCTTTAATAATGTGTTTACATATGTCAAAGATGGACTTTTTATTCAGAAGAAGGGTGTGTGAAGATGTTTATGTAAAAGAGTTCAAAAAAGTACTCTTGATAAAAATAGTAATTTACTGCAGTGCCCTGAACGCTCCTAAAATCTGCTCCAGAGAGTTGGAAGACCAGTAGACTGGGTGGCATTGCAGGAGGGCTGCACTGGAGAGGAGAGGATGGAGATGTTCCAACAAGCTTGCATGATGGTGGCTCCAAGCTTTAGCATACATATAGAATGGAAAATTTGTTACCGGGAAAGGTGATAAAACCACTCAGGTTGACAAAAATGTGAACTCATCAGCTTATATGTGCACGCACGTGTTTGTCACTTCCTTAGCAGTTCAGTGGAGGGCCCCTAGATCAACCAGGCAGAAGGTATTACTGAGCTAATCCATACTTTCTTCCTTAATGAGTTTTGTGTGTTATTAGAAAAGATGGAAGAAGCAGGGGAAAAACATGGGCATATCACAAATGGAAAGCGATGTCGCCTGGAAACTCCATGCATCTGCAAAATTCCATGAATTGGGCAAGTTCATGGTGCAATAAAACACTTGCCTGAACTCACTTTCAGTGCATTGCATCCATTGTTGATGTGTTTGCTATTTTTATTTTGCTGGTTAACTCATAAAGGGTAAACATGTACTTCTTTGTTTCAGACTGCTTCTTTTCATACTCTTATGAGATTTCTGACCATAACAATATAATATGATATAATGAGAGCAGCTGGGACCCTAGGGTTTGGCTCATTTGCTTAACATTCTCTTCTAAAAGGGATGGTAAGGTCTGTTGACTTTTTGATGTGGTTGAACTGTGTTTCTGAGAAGAGTGTCAGGAACTGTTGAAAAGAAAAGGAATTTAACATTGACGTCTTCATGATTGTAGGGGCTCTTTTCTGATTTGCAGTGCTTAAACAGAAAACTGCACGTGAGAAAGAATAACAGGACACACAATTTTACAGTCCATTGTATTTATTTTATTACAGATTTGTTATTGGAACAAGCCCTGACCAGTACTCACATTGTCTAAGACTGGAGAAATACTTTCATCATACATAAACGTGTTCATTTTTTAAAAAATCCTCATTCCTGATATATAGAATAGCTTGATTTGGTTGTTCTTTGCATTAAAATACCATTTCAGTTAAAGAGGGCTGGATTATTCTTATTTGTACTTTATCAAATGATACTTTATGAACTAATGTTACCAATTTTTAAAAAAATACTGAAATT
The DNA here is from genome assembly GCF_004798865.1 of Varanus komodoensis. Taxonomy (NCBI): domain Eukaryota; kingdom Metazoa; phylum Chordata; class Lepidosauria; order Squamata; family Varanidae; genus Varanus; species Varanus komodoensis. Next base: position 1,048,288 of record NW_025336197.1, read on the forward strand.
ATTTTGAGTTATTCTTAGTGGGCAATCATCATGGGCAATATTGCTGCATATCAACTTACTTGAATATTACACTTTTTAAGAAGGCTGTCTCAAGCTGAACATTACATGAAACTGCTGAATAAGGTCATCCAGAGTTTTGGAGTGTGTTGCCATCAATATGCTGATGATACACAGCTCTATTTCTCCTTCTCATTGTCAGCAGGTGAGGCTGTGGATGTACCAAACCAGTGCCCGGCTGCAACAACGGAATGGGTGAGGGATAACACAATGAAGCGAAGTCCACGCAAGACTAAGATCCTGTTGGTGGATAGCTTTTTGACCAGATGGAAGGAATTCAACCTATTCTAGATGGGGTTCCACTCCCTTTCAAGGAGCAGGACCATAGCTTGTACATGCTCCTTGAGCCATCTTGGTCACTTGAGGTGCTTCAGTAGCATGGAGTGCCTTCTATCAGCTTCAACTACTGGCCCATGTACCCTCCTACCTAGAGAGAGAGTAATCTATGCTCAGTAATCATAGAGTAATCTATGTCAGTAATCTATGCTCAGTAATTGCTAGATTACTGCAGTTGTAATCTAGTACACTACATGGGGCAGCCCTTGTTTTTAAAATGCAGCTTGTGCAAAATGTCATTAGTAACAGTGATCAGACAGGTTCATTGCATTTCATTCATTCTAGCTGAATTACTTTGGCTGCCTATATGCTTCTGAGTCCAATTCTAGGAGCTGGTTTTAACCTATAAAGTCCTACATTGCTTGGGACTACAAGACCTAATGGACCACCTCTCCTCATAACTCAGATGCTATGATCAAAATCAGGTGTCTGCCTTCCAAGGGAGGCTTATTTAGAGAAGGATCATTTCAGGGTTAGCCCCCAGTTATGGAACAGGCTCTCCACTGGGGACCACCTGACCCCAATTTCAATATCTTGTTGGTGCCAGGTTAAGACTGTTTTCTACCACAGGGTATTCAGTTAGTTACTAGTATGCAGTATTGGGGCTTTGCTAGCTACAAAACAGATCAATCTTACAATTTAAACTTTATTTGGTTTAATTTTTGGTTCAAAATTGGTTCAAAATAGAGCTGCCAGGTTGCTGACGGGGACTGGACGTTATGCTTACATGACTCCAGTTCTCCGTCAGCTTCACTGGCTTCCCATTGAAGTCCGGGCCCAATTCAAGGTGTTGGTGATGACCTATAAAGCCCTAAACGGCTTGGGTACTGGTTACCTGAAGGAGCGCTTACATCCATATATGCCCAGCTGCCCCCTGAGATCGGCGGGAGAGGCCCTTCTCTGGGAACCCTCCGTGAAAGAAATTAGGAGGGTGGCTACTCGGAGGAGGGCTTTCTCAGCGGTGGCGCCTAAGTTACGGAATTTGCTCCCCAGAGAGGTCCGTCTGGCGTCGTCGTTATTTGTTTTTCGGCGTCAGGCGAAGACCTTTTTATTCAAGCAGCATTTTAAATATTAATATTATTGAATTTTTCTGGCCAGGGCGGCTTATTTTATATTGTATATTTGTAATTTATTTTAATGTATGTATTTTAAAATGTTATTTAACTTATTTGTTGTAAGCCGCCCCGAGGCTTCGGCGAATGGGGCGGCATAAAAATGTTTTAATAAATAAATAAATAAATTTTGTATGGTCATCTTTTATGGTATTTGTATTGCTGTTTCTATTTTTATTGTATTTTATTTGTTGTAAACCAGACAGCTTCAGCTATTGGGTGGTATAGAAATAAAATAAAATAAATGAACAAACAAAACAATAGTTTCTATTCTGTAGTGAAGAAGCAGATATTTAGAAAAGTGTCCAGATTGGCAAGAATGAAGTACTACTACAGTGATGTCTCCAAATGAAAAACCTTTACAGACATTTACTTCTATTAGACAAGAGGTGTACTAAACATGTCTAAACTTCCCCTTGCTCCTATGACAGCAAAGTTATGGGTTGAGTAAGGTTTTGCCCTACCTTAAGTATGTCTCTAATAGAAGCCCATTTATTTTGTCCATAGAATTCAACCACAGTTGGGGACCTATTAAAACTCTGACACTACCTACTCTAGTGCTGCTGACACAGTACCGAATCCTTATTTTTGGCAAGGACTAGCTTACTTTTTACCATAAAATGAAATTTGCACTGTTTACTTACATGAAATTACTAACTTCAGAAAACGTGTACTTGAATCGTTGAGGAGGATGCTTGGACCCCACAGAAACACCTGAACACAATTAGGAGGAAAAGAACCTTTAGTACTCTTGTATTCAATGATAATCTCCAAGGTTGTTCTGCACTATCTGGAAATGGAAGAATGCTCACATGATCACAGAGGCTGATGGCACTGCCTTATTTTACTCATAATTTACTCCTGCCTTTGCTGAGGTCTTAAGAGCATAGAAGCTGCCTTGCTGGATCTAACCAAAGGTATATTGGCTTAGCACTCCTCCTCCAACAATGGACATAAAGATGCCTCTGAAGTCTTTCAAGCAGGCCATACAGGAGGAGATGCCATTCTCTGCTGATAGACCCAGAATCATCATATCCTCAGTGTTCTTCTCTGTGGAGCACTCTTCTCTGAGGTAGCACTCTTTTTTTCCCCAGTGGGTAGATTTTGACAGTTCAGTTATTTATACAGGCATTTATTACTCAGCCTTCAGCTTGGCATGCAGAGTGGCATGCAGCGTATGGCATAAGATGCAAGCAAATGGTATGAAACAATAACATTGCAACAGTTTTAAAAAAAATCAGCTAAATGCATTAATCAAAAAGCCTGGACATAGGGAAGTTCTGATATGGCACCAAAATAGAGAATAAAAATATCAGCAGATGAACCACCTTAGAAAAAGTGTGCCACAACTGAGGAGGCCATGTCTCCCATCACTAGCAGCCTAATTTCAGGCTACAACATATGAAACTAGGCCTTAATGCTGGGAAAGTTCACAAAAGGGCAGCAGCCCTTTAGGCGCCTGGTCCCAAGCTCTTCCAAAGTAATAGGTCCTGCTTTTGGAATATGTTATACTTTATCTGTCATGAAAGTATAAGAATGAGATGTACATTATTTTTGCAGAGTATGGTGTAGCATGTGTATAACATTTTCTCCACAATGCTTGTAGGAAATGGTGGTTCCCTTACTGAAGCTACCCTACAGCCATGGGTGAGACTGTTGATCCACCATTCTTGAGTGCTAAAGAGTGTTAAAATGGGGATGGGAGGTGGGGATAAACTAGCATATGTTTAGACTGATAGTAGCTGGGTGATTAGGTGGATACTCAATTACACACTTGAAAAGTTCTGGCTTTGAAACCTGCTTGTTCCTACATAAGCCTCTGTTCATCAAACTTAATTAATACTTTGCTCTGTTGGTTTAAGAAAGCAAGATCATTGAGTATGCGAGTCACTGGCATGCCTTAATCACTGTCTTGCCTCTATTAGCTGGACAGGTCTTTTATTTATTCTAAAGTGAATAAATCATGAAGAAAATGAAAAACTTCAAAATGCTGTTTTATCCATTTGGATTATTTCAGTGTTTCTCCAGATCTTTATAGTTCAGTGCTATAAAGCTTACTCAGAGAAACAAGTGACACTGAATACAATGGGGCTTACTCCCAGGTAACTGCATCAAATTACAGTCTCAGACTTGAACTCCAACAGGATCCTGAGCAGTTTTTGTCCCTCTTTCGATTGCTACTCTCATTGCCCATAACATTGTTTTATGATCAAAGAAGGTTGAGGAAAAAGTGGAGCAAGGATAATAGTCTCTCTTTCGTAGTCTCTGTGGGATTGGTCTTTTCATAAGTGTCTTGAACTTGACCTCTTTTGAAAGGCGCAGAGGTCCAACACACATTTTAAAAGTTATATTTAAATTTATTATTTTTTTAATTCTGCAAAGCCATTTATTAACAGACCCTCAAAACTCAGAGCATAAATTTTTCAGGATGGTGCAGAATAGAAGCTGATGGACAAAGCAAAGAAGTTTAACAAATGCCCTGAACTCACATTCTCTGTTTTCAAAAGATACCATTTTGATAACAAAGGCTCACTTGATTTTTTTAAAAAAACTTTATTATGATTTAATCCCCAGTCTGCTATGTATAAAAATATAATTGAATAAAAAGGAGTCTTTTTTTCACAACACACCCCTCATTATAAAAGTGTTCTTGGTAGTGAGGCATTGGGGGGTGTTAGAAAGATTTACAGTAACAATATAAGTGGCTATAATGAACTTGGGAGCTAGGGAGTGTTGTTATGACAGAGATCCTCAGGCCATTCTACCAGCACAAATATTTAGGGACACAATCTCCTTTCAATGAATATGTATACTAATATTAACATGAGCAGTAATTACAGGTACTCAATATAAATGATATTTTGTTTATTTTTATTTATGGAGAATAGTGCTTATTAAAGGTATTAGCACTAGAGATTAAAGTCATCTGTCCAGAAAAATAAGGTCATCAGTGGCAGCAGGAGTGTTACATTTCCACATTCTATTTATATTTTCAGAATGGCTTGGGATACTCTGTATATTCCAAATTTTATTCAGCCTTCTAGTATAACTGAGATGGGGGGCCTTGTTTGCATCGGCTTTTACTGAAGACTAGAGCTTATTGCCATGGTCATCACTGTGTTCACTGATAACAGCTATGAATCTTCAAAGCGTATTATGGCCCTGCAGAAAAGTGTATAAGTTGGAAGAGGGGCAAATCCACAGTGAAGCTGATTATACAACACACGTGCTTCAGGTGGGAGGCAGACCTCTAGTCCATGGCCTGATACATCACAGTTATGCACTGTGATTTGCTGACTTCACTAAAGCATGACTTTTGTCCTCCATGGAGAAGAAACAGTTCCTACCACATTTAGACATGAACCTGGCTAACTTGTCAACCACCACATTCTTGGTGGGGGGCCAGATGTGCCTGACCAGGCCTCAAAACTGATTCTTCCAACAACATCAACAACTTACAAAGAAAGAAGGGTGGGTCTTCTTTTTTCATCCCCAAGTGATCTTGGGAGGCTTTATGGGATTTGAGTCTATGGAAGAATATCAGAGGATCCCTTGTGCACACCACCACAATTTAGTTGAAAGAAGGGAAATACAGGGATACTAGCAAGGAAATCTCTTTACATTAATGGGTCAGAGTGAGCCAATTAATTTGATATAAAAGGTCAGGCTCACTTGTGGGCTTATGGAATTAGGAGACATGCTCTTGCTGACTAAAGATAGCCCCATACTCAACTGCTAACAAGCCTGGAACTAAAAACTTCCACCAAAACCTGAATTCAATTAATTGTTCAAGCTTGCGTCAGCACATTTGATCAGATTGGCCTGTGGTGAAATCTCACACAGCATTTTCATTGTGGACAAAATATAGCAATAGATGATTCAGGCTGGGGGGAAATGCGCACCCAACCATAAGTAAAACATTGAGAACTGGTTAACATGTTAAGATATTTTAATTTAAAGACAATTACTATAATAAGTTGTCAGGTTTGAGAAGAAACAACTTTCTCATTCTTTTTGCCCCCTCTTACTAAAAAGAGCAGAACAATAATTATATTGGAATTTCTCTTGGGGAGCTATGCTAAATAGTAAACCATAGTTCCCATAGCTCTCAAGATACTGTTAAAAGATGTGATAACATGACTTCTACTACTTTACTATGGCTTACTTTATATGGAAAACCCTTATAGACAGGAAGTATCGAGTCTTTTGGTAACAGGAGATAGTTTCCTAGCAAGAAAATATTACTAGCAGTCTGTAAATTTACTACTGGTGTGTATTATTGGCTTGCATGAATTTGCTTATGGTAAATACCAGTTCTCTGTTAATTTATCTATTAGATTATAGTGCAAGATATTTTGCTGGTATTTTGTGTTTCCCCTTCTGATTGTGGAAGCATATTTAATTATTTTTTAAAAACCCAAAATGTAATAGTGGAAGTTTTTCAGAGGTCTGGAATCCATTTAAGAGCTGGTTGATGATTCACATATGCTGTGGTGAATTTATTTTTTGTGTTTCAATATCAGAACAAGGTGTTATTTACTAGAATCCTTTTGGGTGGATATATTTATGGCTAATTATTTTACTTCAAAATCATACTCTAAGGACCCACTTATGATCTGTCCAGTTTCATCATTTTGTTTAATATCCAGTTTGCTAATATATAGGCACTCTGAGTTTCAATATTGTATGAGAATGCAAGATTTGAACAAATAAATGTCCCAAGTTGGAAAGATGAAGAATATCAGATATGAAGTTACATTCTAGATTTCTAAGAAGTAACTTGGGCTAGGAATGCTATATCTACAAATCAAAAAGGATTCGGTTAAATTGCATTCCCTCTGTGGAATTAAACTGGTTTAAATCCAACTGCTCTAATTTAGTTTTGTAGTTTATTCTTCAGGTTATTAATTCATAATATTTAACTTGAGACCATCTTCCTTTTGGTTTCTCTACATTAATGGACTCTCTGAGTAATGTAGTAATATATTCTGGCTAATGGCATCACTTCAAAGAATCTCTCTTCTGGTTTCCTACCATTGTGGCATTACTTGCAGTGAAAGCTCAATTTGAAAAGAGGTGAGAAAAGGCAGTGTGTCCTTCACAATTACCCTAGAGTTCTTTTCTAATTGAATTTGCCTCAGCCTTCAATTTGCTGCTTGTTCAGATAAACTAGTCTGACCAGAAAGAGTTATCCCCATAAAGTTGAGGATAACTGATCCCTAAGTTCAACATTTAAATTGCTTTTTCAAAGGTTAGAAGGTGAGCAAGGCACAACTATAAACTCCTTAAGATATATGACTATTATAAATTAGCTAGAATTTGTTTGCTTTATATATCAATGCTCAGATACTGAGGTAGATCAGAAAATAAAAATAAGCTGTCTTTGAGCTTGAAGAGTGAAAAAGTATCAATGGTTGTGTCACTATTTTCTTCCAGTCTGCTCTCCAAATTCAAAGTTTCTCCCTCCCTTTATCTTGCTCATTCACTCTCTCTTTCTGTCTTTCTTTGTGCACTTTTTACACCTCCTGTCCACATATGAACATAATATCTTGTAAGGACAAGTAGACTCAGAATAAGTTTGATAAGTACAAGTTAGAAGTCAGAAGTAATAACAAGAAGCATTTTCTTTTACCACTGAAGTATGAGGTCAGCGTTTGTTATTGATGTATACATTATTATCACTGAGACTGCCAAGTAAACCCTTGTGGTAGCTTACAGATTGTTTTACTGTTGCTTTAAACTGCAAGAGAATTCAGCCAGCAGGTACATTTAAAAGGAGGTTTTCATGCTGGAACTAAAAATAAGGAACTTCTGTTGATTTCATTTCATTTCATTTCATTTATTATTGTTAAATTTATATTCCACAGACCAATCGTCCAACTGGACTCCCTGGGTGGATTTGTTTTATTTACCCAGAGGTCTAATCAACATTTACAACCTTTGGCATAAGAACAATGCCAAGCTATGTCAAAAACATAACTGACGGTAAACAATTTGCATATCTCACTAAATGTGCATTCCCACACCCATGTTTGTCCAGGAAATACAAAGCTGGGATTGGGAGAATTTGCTGCATACAGTGGGGAGATAGCAGGAAGTTACACTCTTTCCAAGCTCATAAATTCTCTCCTGAAAATACTCCTCTGTCCTCCAATGCCATTTTGTACTTAGCTGGATTGTCCTGAATTCAAACTTGTTAAAAAAGATAGGATTGTATGGACAGCAGTCAGTGGAAGAATGACTACAGGAAAAAACTAGCAAATATGGAAGGTGTTAAGCACCTCAGTCCTGACTACAAATTCATGCTTTATATACTTTCTAGTTCCCATGTTTGCACCATGAGGCAAAACCAGTAATGTGAGCCATGCATTTATGTTTTATTGTGTGGCTCTTCTCTATGTTTTCCTGTGCTCAAACTGCAAAGAGATGCAACTTCTGAGACACCTAGACTTGCATGAATCTCTGATTAGCTTGCACACTTGCAGTTGAAACCAAGATGAAAAAGAGTTGAAGGGGGAAGCAATTTAAATGGAAAGTTAATGTTAATATGGAAGTCAGACTCATATCAAAATGTTGCAGTGCTCCTGCTCATGTCTGCCTAGCTGTAACTCTGTCTTCTCTGAGGATACTTCATTCCATTCCCCTTCTCACCCTGTTCTACATTCCTCCCATCCCAACAATCAGTCAACATTCCATAGTGCTGGGCATGTTCAGTCTTCACTGGGCTGTTTAAGGGTCTCCCATAGGGTTCTGCATGGTTGTTGTGATTTTGGCTACATAAGTCCTGTCCCTTGAAAAATCAAGTGTGCTATTAGTATATTATTTGCCCCAATTAGTTAAGATCTTCAGAAGATTCAGACAGCAGCCCTATGGTTCCTGGGAGAGCATCCCAGGGACCATAAGATTTTTTTTTTAAATCCTCAGAGAGCAGAGTCAGGGGATTCAGTTCCTTTCCCCACCTCCTTGTGGCACTGATTGCTGAGGCTAGCAAAGCAACCTGGCAGGAGGAAAGGGGGTGTTCAGTGGGTGAGGACAGGATAGAGAACAGGATCAGGATACAAGATATCCTGAGTCTCCTCCAGCATCCTTTTCCCTTCCAAAGTGTTCTCACTAGGCTGAAAAGCCTATCTAGCAAAAGTCACCAAAGACAAGTGGCAGAGAGGTGGAAATTGCTTCCACTGCTCCAGCCACCTTGATGATTTCAGCTTGGCAGGGCACAGGGCCTTGGCAGGCTTACACCCCAGTTTGTTTTATTTTTTATTTATACAGCACTTTGTAAAACTGAAGAAATTACTACCACGAGGGGTAGTGTTTGGCACCAACTTGGATGGATTTGAAAGAGGTTTAAATAAATGCATGGAAGGTAAGACTATTAGTCATGATAGCTGTATATTACCTCCAATATTATCAGTAAGTGAGTCCTTAGAGTATGATTTTGAAGTAAAATAATTAGTCATAAATATATCCACCCAAAAGGATTCTAGGCAGTAGAATACTAGATGGTCTGATCTTTGGTCTGATCCAGCAGGGCTCTTATATTCTTAAATATTTTTATATCCCCTCCCAGATGGTTAGCATGAAAAGCATGAAAACAATTTATAACAAATGTGAAACAACTGAAACCTAATACAATATATGGCAGCTGTACTTCATAACATCAGACCCACTTCAAGTTTTTCACCTGACACAATATGACAACTGAATGGTGATGTTTCTGTGGATTGCTTAAGATTGTATACGGGAAGGAATAGCTTAAGAATGAACCTGCTACTTTTCCTCCCCACCTGGTTTCTAAATCAAATGGCTTAGTTCTCCAGGACTTGTCAGGACTTGTAACTTGCCTGCAGTAAGAAGGTTAACCAGCAACAGCCACCCCTGCTCAATGGTTGCATGCACTGACAAATTGTAGATTGTAATGAGAATAAGCAGTTTATTAATGTAGTAGACACACTGACATTTTAACATTAAAAAATGCAGCCACATGAAATACTCAAGTCTTATCTGGACTTTGTCTTTTGAAACAAAACATGGTTAAAACAGTTTGCAAAAATGTAAGACATATGTGTCCCTCACAAAATCATGGGATTCACTAGGTGTAATTTGGTATGATGTTTCCTGGTTGGAGTAGTGTTACTTACCAGTGGTAAACAGTACTGGAAGTTAATAACTAATTGTTTCATAAATGAAAACATAAATTGTTGTGACAATGAATGGTAGTTTTAATCTGTGAGCAATCAGTTATCTTTACATAATCTTTGTTCTGTCATTTCTGTTTAGTAGATTGTATTGCATTTTTATTGCATATATAAATTCCCCTTTCAGGAAATAAGCCTTATTAGAAGTGCTCTTAAATTTATACCTAGAGGTTCTATGTAGACAAACCTGTACTTGGATGAAATTGTTAGCTCATTCCAGCTTATTCCAGACCAGTATATAAAGAAAACTTCCTGTTCAGGGTAGGTGTCAAGGTAAATGGGCTATTACTGATTAAAATCCACAGAATGACAAATATGTCCCTTTTAATGCCATTTTTTAAAACAAAATATGGCAGGTGGGAGATTGTTAGATACTTTTGAACTTCCTCCAGAATTTCTGACCACTGCTCATGCTTATAGGTGTTTCTGGGAGTTGAAGCCCCAAGCATCTGAAGATCTGCTTTCTGATCACCCCTGAGATAACACAGAAGGACTTGCCAACATTACATTCTGTGAAGAATGCACAGTTAAATGGGACTTATTTCATGTGATTCTCTACTCAGTGACTTGCTACTCAGTGAATTCCTTTGGACAATTAGTGCATCTCCCAAGCATCAGCTGAGTCCACCCTCTTCCTCCTGTCTTTTTATACCAGCAGCAAATATAGATGTACAGGAGCCTTTCTCTTGCTGTTTTTTTTTTTTTTTTTACTGTTTGAATATATAATAATTTGAGGAATGCTATTACTACTATCAGTAGTTCTATATTACAGGTGTGAGGTGAGAAGTTGGAAGACAAAATTAATGGTGGAATTTCACTGAGGCAATTTACAATGAAAGAATACAGCAATTGACGAAAAGCTGGTTACAAAAACATAGACACACGGCTAGTGATGATGCCAAAATTCACAATTATTTGTCTCATAAAACCTACCCTATCCTGACAACTAAAGGGTTTGTTTATGTACTAAAACAGGACTAATGAATAATTGAGAAGTATAGGTCTGTGTTCCTCTAGGATTTTAAGTGCACCACCATGGAACTAGTTCCAACTTCGCCACTCAACACTTTTCCCCTCCTCCTTCCCTTTCCCTCCTTCTTTCCTTTCCTTTCTTCCTCTGCTTGCCACGCAGTGCTTGCCACCAGCTTCCTGTGGGCACCTGCTTGCCACTCGAGGATGAGACAGGGCTCCCAGGTTTGCTTGTTTGTACATGTGGGTTGTTCGAAACCTGGACATTCGTATCCTGGGGACTACCTGTATCCTGGGCCTAAGATACTTTCTCCCACTACAACGTAGAGTTCCACCAGATCATCCTTTCCCAATGCCACCCATTCTGCTACAATACTTCAAAACCTCCTGGCTCTGGTATCAGATGCTTCGGTGTGAGATGGGCAGTAACATTAGAGAAGGGCTCCAACACAATAACTAATAAAGAGAAATTGTGTGCATTTATTCTGAGGTTTTCAAAGGTCTGCTTAGCCCCATTTCTTTAGGACTCGAGAGATATTGTAGCTGTTATGAGCCTCTTTTACCTAGGAGCACATTTCCTTAATTTGGCAGCTTGGACAGGAGTTTATCTGGAGTTACTGCCTGCCTGTGTAAGCTTTCTCTGGCAAGATCTTATGGAGACCTCTTGGCCAAACACTGCCACCTGCACACCTCACAAGCCACCTAAGTTCATTCCACAAGTAAAGGTTAGCTATTCCCATTCTCCACAGCTTTCCCGTAGTCCTTCTCAAGCATTACACACTGAACAGCATAGCTTCTGCCTCTCTGACTGCAAACTCACTCTGATTAAACTCCTATCAACTGTCATACCTTAAGAAATCTTTTTTCACTTTACTTTTCTACCTAGCTAGAATGCCCAGTGAACCCAAAGGGGATTTACTTGATCCAGGTGCCATCTAACAATATGTAAAGTGATTCTTCCCCTCCCTCCTGCCAACTGTTGCTAAGCAACTGCTTACACGTGGCTCTGAGCAAACAAACAAGGCCTCAGGCCTACTCCTATAGCTGTATCTTCACAGAAACCACACAAAGAAAACCTTGCAGCACAAATTATATTCTTCACGGAGTTCTCCCTTTGTAGCCTTTGGAAATACAGATTTGCATGAAGGGTTTCCACCGATTTTTTGTATGACATCTGTGCCCATCTCATTGCTAATAATGAGTAACCCTAATCATTATCCATTCTAGACAGTGTACTATGGTTGTAGTGCAATGGCTTCCGGCCAATGTGAAACATAAGAAACTACAGTGGTGCAAAAGCGCACAACAGATTCAAGGATCACACATGCTTGCATATTTCATTTGAGGATCTTTCTGCTTGCTGATCAGATATTGGGATGAAACGAGCAGTGAGTTTTTGCTCACTTTATTCCCCTGCCTGTTACCAGTGCAGGAAGATAATCAGCATTTTGGTAATAAGGAACAATCTGCAGGTTATCTGGGCTGCTGGATATGTTCCTTTTTCTTCAACAGGCGTTTCCAACCTAGAACCATCAGGATATTTGGGCTACTACTCCCAATATCCCTGATGTCTGGTCCTGGTGGCAAGGTCTAATGGGAGTTGCAGCGTGAAATACCTGGTTGTTTCTCATTGTTCCGTTGCACACATGCAAGCAGATCTCTAAAAAGGTAAACTGTGTAAATCGATTTCCAAGGGTGGATTACACCTGATGGATTGGATTACTACTCTAGTTGTCATGCCTTAAGCCCCGACAGAGACAGCACCTCACGAGGCGGTCTTGTGCTTGGGACCCTGTATCCAAAAGCCAACCCCGCAACCTAGCTTGGGGGTGGCTGAGCAGATAGCTGCACCTCCCTCTGACTCCCTGCCCATTGAGCAAACACCCGAGCCCACATCAAAGCAAGAGAACCCTGAGGGAAAAGACACTAAGAGTTCTACTCAGAAAGATTCAGAGCAGGCTGTTCCTCCTCCCACTAACGCTGAACTTCCTGAATATGACACAGGAGACACAGGGGGTGTGATAGACTCTTCCCTAGCAACCAATCGTAGAATTCTGAGGAGGTATGAGCAAAGGCAGGCCTTGTTACACCAGAGGGAAGGAAGGTATGACCAGGAGAGCTAGAGGGCTCGGGGAGAGACACCACTAGAGGATTAACATCTGCATTCCAAAGACCTCAACAGAAGAGCTTATCTATAGAGTTGTAAATCTTGTAGACAAGTAGCAATAAAGGACTTTAGTTTTATTGCTCGTGAATGTGTGGGTTGTTTACATGTTGAGCTACACCTCAACACTAGTGAAAAGGATGAACTGTAAAAAAAATGGTTGATTTATTCATTTCCTCCCGTAGATAATGGCAATCTGTTCTATATAACTACTCATTCATAATAAATATGTGTGCTAGATGTGGAGTGCACTGTATTTCATTTTGATATTTCCTAAATAAATTCTGTGATTTTCTTGTTGATTTTTTTTTATTTTCCCCATAATACTTTATGGAAAGAAGGGCAGTTGGTGCAACTTTGTTTGGCCAATAATACTGCTTGTAGTTTTGTTCTTCAAGCTTTCTAGTCTCCTTTCATTTTAAGGCATCTCTCTAAAAATCCATTTGCACAGTAAGTAGCATAATACACATTATTTTGAAAGTGACAGAATTGCAATAGGCTATGTATTATGCAAACACTTTAGTAACCAATATGCCATTGCCCAAATATATTTTATGGAAGTGATTGTCACATGACCTTCCATTTATTTTTCTGGATAGCAATGGGGACTGGCTTTGACAGCTATCCGTTGCAAAGCATTTAAATAGATATTTATGTCTAAGTAATCTTCCTCTTTTGCAATGTTGCTTGTGTCTCATAACTGATGCACATTCTGTCATTTCTTGTTCCTTTTAGTTGTCTTTGAAAATGTATTTAAACTATATACAAGTAGTTTCAGCAAGTGGCAATAGTGTCTCACCACAGAAAAAAAATCTGTACTTCATCTCATCTGCTTATATATGAAATGTAATATCACAAACAATGTTTGCATTCTAAATATATTGCTCATTTTAAATGAGCATGTTAGGGCCACATAGATATGAAACCATTCATACTATTGGATTTATTGTTTGTTTGTTTGTTTTACAAACAGCAGATGCAGGGACCCAATCTGTATTAAGGGCCAAGTGGGAATTTTAGAACATTTGCCTGCTTTCTGCACTGGAAGAGAAGCTCCTATTCATGCCAACACAGGCTTCCCTTCCGGTGCAAACAGAAACTGCAGAGGGACAGCCTGTATTGGATTGCAATTGGGAGAAGGAGCAAAGATTTAAATCTCTTCTAATCCCCCACCAGGATTCTGACCTTGATTGGGGCACTTGTTTTTATACACACACACACACAACTTTGTTTCATTTTAAAGTATCCATGAAATTGCTAATTGCATGAATGGTGTCAAATCCAGCTTGCCCCTTAAAACATCTTTTATTCAGATTGAGTTGATAAACTTGGAATCTTTGCTAGCCTAATGCACTGCTGCAAAATCACTTGATTGAGGAATCCAGCATTCTTATCCAAAAATAATGTAAGTTTCACCCCTCTGTAATTAAAGTTTCAAACAAAATAATTAAGTTAAATTTTCAGAATGAATATAACTCAAGGAATGATGTGGTTGTTTGATCATTATAGCTTTACATTTGAGGAAAAGCAGGATGAAGTTGGTATTTAGTGAAGTCATTTATTATCCTGTTTTGTCTCATGTACACACAATTTATTTTTGAAAGCTTAGCCTCAGTGCCATGCAACAATGAATGTTGACCTAAAGCACAATCCTAAAGCACAATCCGTTGCATGTTACTCAGAGGTAAGTACCACTGTGTTCAATGAGAAGTAACTGGCTATGGGACTGTAGGCTTAATTGCAACAGATGAACAGGAAAATAAAATACTTCCTACTTGCTCAAGCAATATTTAAGATGTATAGGTGAAGGGATTGAGAGATTTGGAAAGTAGAAACCACTTTCTCCCCCAGGTCAGTCTGCTGTTTGCACTTCTAAGACACAGGTATTTGGCTTGCTTACCTGAGTCATCCTGTGTTTCACAGGGACTTCTTTTCTGAAATATAGCTGCTCTCCATGTGGCACACACTATGTTCTAGACAGAGACACTGACAAGTGAATAATCCTGCCTCAAAGCAAAGTCTAGATCAGAGGTAAGCAAACTGGTGCCCTTTTGCTATTTTGGACTGCAAGTCCCATAGTTCCTATCTTTTGTCCATGCTGGGGCTGATGGGAGTTGCCTACCAGATATGGCTACCAAGTAGCTTACTCCCAGTCTAAAGGATAGTCAAAGCCAGAAGAAAAAAAGGGAAGACCAAAAATGAGATTGACTGAATCTATAAAGGAAGCCATGACCTTGAACTTGGAAGAGGTGAATGGAGCTGTCATTTTGGAGGGCTTTCATTCATAAGGTCACCATAGGTCAAAGACGACTTGATGGCACATAACAACAGTCTAAATAGCTGAATAGTCTCCTCCAAGTCTTTGATCCAGTTATTCTAAATTAGTACTTGTATTCTATTCCATACTGTTTCATCATTGTAAATGTGTTTGAAATTTGTATCCAAATAGCAGGGAACACTCATCTAGTCATGAGTAAGCAACACTTTTCATTTGCTTTTAATAAGAACTTACCAATATTTTTAGAGTTCTCTATATTAGGGATAAAAAACTTAAACATATGAATCTGAAGAAACCAAAACTCCTGTTTGTCCATCCAGGAGAGGGCTTTAAGTTCGATGCTCTCTTCAAAGTCTGGGCTTGAGTTCCTATGCATTAACCCACATTATGCTTAATTTAGGTTGCTTCCTTTTTTCCTTCCAACAAATTCAAGGTGGAGCTCTCCTCCTCCTTTCAATCTTATCCTCACAACAACAACCCTGAGAGGTAGATTTGGCTGAGAGTCTGTGAGTGGCCCAAAGTCACCCACTTGGCTCCATGGCTGAGTAGGGATAGAACCCAGACTTCCAGAGACCCAGTCCCACACTCTTAACTACTACACCACACTGGCTGTCATAAACAATTAAAGATAAAGGGCTTTTCTACATGAAGTTAATCTTATCTCAGTGATAAGATGGTAAAAAGAACACACATTCAGGTGACAAAGAACTCCAGATTTAAACATAAAATTGAATGTGGGAGAAAGTGAAACTGACTGATCCACTGAACTCATCAGAAATACAATCTCATATCTGATAAATTGTTGTTGTTGTTGTTGTTGTTGGTCATGAAGTCGTGTCCGACCTATTTAAGAAAAAAAATTAAAACATAAGAACTGGCAATGTTCAGAAAATATGAATATATAATTTTAGGGATAGAAATGTGCTAGACTGGGCCCAAGAAATTTCTTCCAGTGCCACTGGCCAACACTTCTCTCAAAACACAAAGAAAGATTTCTTCATTGTCCTTGGTAAAAAATGGTATACCACCTTCTTCAATCATATTCCACAGTGAAAGTGTAAACACAGACAGCAGACTCCTAAAAAATATCTCTGCCAGGGGATTTATACTTGGGTGAATGTTACCTAGGGCAAAATAGCAGTTTGCCAGAATTTTGGGGAGGAGCTGTTATCAGTGCCACAGTGCCAACTGCACTTCATGTTAATACATGACAGTGAACAAATTTTGGTACAATTTTTTATTTTAAAAATTTCATGCATGCATTCTTATTGAGGGGGCAATTTTAAAGCCCCACTCTAATTTGCCTTGGAATTCAAGATGCTACAAGCTTCAATTTGTTTCAAAGATTTTCTTTTCCATTGAAGGGAAAACTAAGGCTGTTTGCAGTAGTTAAAGAAATTATGAAATCTCATCTTCCTTTACCACCTATTAAAATAATTTTATGGCTTTCATTTAAATGTCAACAAGTTTGTTATTTTTTATTAAAGAAGATAGAAATATTTTATAGTTCAGCTATAAGAAAATGAATATTCAGATATACCTCCTACTTCTCTAGTAGAATACCAATTTCCATGTGGTTAGGATTAGAAGGCTAGCCTTAATACTTGATTTGAGGAAAGTGGTTAAAATTTAGAAAGCTAAGGAAGTGCCTTTAAGAAGAGAGATAAAATCGTATGAAAAGCAGATAATCCTTTTATCTGGAAACTGATCTGAGCACTGTTTTCTGTAGAAAGATGGCAGGGTAGGGGAGAGAGAGAAAAGTTTTTGGCTACAATCCCACAAACAGATATGCAGCATGTCTTGAGAAGCTCTGAGGATTCTGCTGTAGCCACTTGCTTGGTCAACAAGCAAGCTAATTTTCAATTTAGAAGAAAACTTGCCTGATCTGTATGGTGAGCAGCTGCATGAGAACTTTGAAGCCCCCTCCAATTGTAGATGCTGTTCTAGTTATCTTGTGTATGTAACTAGGCAGGATTAGTGCCTCGGCAGCCAAAATGAGGCATGTGAAATCCCGCCACCTCTACAGTGCCAACAATGAAGAAAGGGAGTTTTACCAGTATGGCCTGGGCCCCTTTCAAGCATGGGACAGGATGATACTTTGGACATGGATGTTTGTTGCGAGATACAAATTCACAAGGGAACATGACTGAAAGTAAGAGGTGATCAAATGATTAGCTTTGTCCTTCACAAATATTCAAGTTCTTATTCCATTTAGAGTAGAATTTATATTGGCCAGGATTCAAAAGGCCACTAGGAGTCACATTCATGGGAATATTTCAGCTCCTTCTTTCCTGTCGGAACTTCTGTGACAATTTCAAATAGCCATCCTCAAAAGTCTGAGTGCTGTGAGGGCTGCTGCTTAGGGGGAAAAAATGGTATCTTCCTTTCCACTTTTGTAAATTTGTAGAAATGCTTTACTCAAGTGCAATGAGCCTCTACCACTTAGAGTGGTTGTAAGTTTGTTATGGTAGGGACCTTTCTTTTGATGGCTAGTACTTTGTAAAATGCCCTAAATAGTGATGATGCCAAGAGGAGTTATTAAGGAAGGATAAGCTCCATTGTACATGTTAGTACTAAAATATGTATCACCCATGTTACATTTTGTAAACTTACTGATTTATTTTCTATACACTGTTTTACTGTTGTATTGGTTGTGCTGTATGATTGTATTGTTTGATGCCGTATGATAT